>NW_019942505.1:885276-887992 GCF_002910315.2 Salvelinus sp. IW2-2015
TTCCGCCCTCGCTCATGGACCAATCCACGCGCTGTTGTTCAATGAAGGATGCCCAGGCCAGCCAATCGACAAGAGCTCTCAGTGTGATTGAAATTCAATTTAGCCAATGAAAAACCTGAAACCTCTCACAACCATCGATGGACGCAATTTTAACCAATGGAGTATATAGATTAGGGTCAATAGGGTGGATTTTAAGGGAACAGGTGGACCAGGCAAAGGGCCTATTATAATGGCTTTACATTTAAATGACGTCTATAATGTCCAATAAGAGCTCTATGGGACAAATCGGTCAAACTCAGAATGACATCCATTTTGATCAATGAGCTTGTTTTAAGCCATTTGAATCAGATACTACCTGCGACAAAAGCACAGATACAGTATGTTATTAGAATGGATAGGCTATACTCAGACTGTCATAGTCAACACACAATAAGGCTTAYGGATAACAAGGTAGGAAGGCAGTGCTGATAAGAGCACAAGGCAAACTGTTACACACTTGTTTCTGKCACTCAAACTAAATTACAGCTGATCTGTAGTGATGTAGGTCCTCAGGTAATCTAYAGTAATAACATGTGCATGTTTTCTAAATACTCACCTACACCTTTGTCAATATCCCAGTCATTAGTCATCTGTTACAGGTGTAGCGCAATCATTGAGTGCATGCAAAATAGGCTTATTATGCATGATGATCAAGCTTGCAAAATGATGTCYAGGGGAACTATCAGATGTACATTTCKGTTTATTAAAACATTATAGTACCACTTTACACTAGTACCTAGTGGCCTACCCTTCTTAGGCTGATTTGATTTATGACATGGATAATAAGCCTATAGAGCAGGGGTATTCAAATCTTACCCTACAAGGTCCGGAGCCTGCAAGTGTTCTGTTCTACCTGATCATTCATTTTAACCACCTTGTGTGYCCAGGTCTAAATCAGTCACTGATTAGAGGGGAACAATGAAAACAAGCAGTGGCACTGGCTTCAAGGTCCAGAGTTGAGTTTGATGGGTATAGAGGGCAAGAATTTGAAACCAGTCAGCAACAAGAKACCAGTTCATGGTTAGAGTCATTTCCATTTCAACACAATCAGTAAAACAATTATACAAAAAAAATCAGCTCAGAATTAAAAATATCAAATTATTATACTCTTAGTGTAGACCTGCTGGGCCTTCTTATCTAATTTCCTATTTCAATGTATCATCACAAACCCATTTACACAACTGGATTCTCTCTATAGAGGCAAATCACCAATACTGCTGGCATAGTTAGCTCTCAAGTTCATCTGTTGTCCATCCATTGAGTTGGCCCCCAACATAGGAGCATGTGTGTATGAGCAGTCCTTGTTCTCCTAAAATCATCCTTCGTCTGTGTGTGTGTGTGTGTGTTTGTGTGTGTGTGTGTGTGTGTGTGTGTCTCTCTGTGCGTGAGTCTGTGTGTGTGCATGCATGAATAGGATAACAATGAAAAAAGGGCACTATGAAATAAGCATACGTTTGGTAGGGGGGAACTAAAAAGCAAAGCAGGCAAAATTACAGGATGAGTTGTTTTTGTCAAGTGCAAGTGTTAAAAACTATTCTGTGTTAAGATTGACATTGCCTTTATGCTTTGCATGCCTCTTGTCCCCACAACTATACAACAGGGTGTGTGTTGTCATTGGTGGTTTAGTTATCAAGAGTGTATGACAGAGTAAAAACATTTGACATTGATGCTGTTTACACAACTACTTAATTATTACATCAGTCTGTATGGATTGAAAGGGCCATGTTCATCATTACCGCAAAAACACCCACACAGGGAACTGACATATGTGGCAGTTGTAAACCGTAGTCTGGCTTTTTAATGGTGGTTCTGGAGAGTGGCCTCTTCCTTGCTGGCAGCCTTTCAGGTTATGTCGATATAGGACTCGTTTTACCGTGGATATAGATACTTTTGTACCTGTTTCCTCCAGCATCTTCACAAGGTCCTTTGCTGTTGTTCTGGGATTGATTTGCACTTTTTGGGGATATACGTTCATCTCTAGGAGACAGAACGCGTCTCCTTCCTGCGCTGTATGACAGCTGCGTGGTCACATGGTGTTTATACTTGCGTACTATTGTTTGTACAGATGAACCTGGTACCTTCGGCGTTTGGAAATTGCTCCCAAAGATGAACCAGACTTGTGGAGGTCTAAAAACAAAATCTGAGGTCTTGGCTGATTTCTTTCGATTTTCCCATGATGTCAATCAAAGAGGCACTGAGTTTGAAGGTAGGGCTTGAAATACATCCACAGGTACACCTCCAATTGACTCAAATGATGTCAATTAGCCTGTCAGAAGCTTCTAAAGCCTGACATCATTTTCTGGAATTTTCCAAGCTGTTTAAAGGCACAGTCAACTTAGTGTATGTAAACTTCTGACCAACTGGAATTGGGATACAGTGAGTTATAGGTGAAATAATAATCTGTCTGTCAACAATTATTGGAAAAATTACTTGTGTCATGCACAAAGTAAATGTCCTAACTGACTTGCCAAAACTATAGTTTGTTAACAAGAAATTTGTGGAGTGGATGAAAAACGAGTTTTAATGATCACTTAAGTGTATGTAAACTTCCGACTTCAACTGTACATAGTGACACATGACCACTGACACACACATGCAGGCCTTCATGAGGGAGGCGGGAGGGGACAGTGCAACTCAACATTAGGAAGTTGATCCTAATGTTTGGTACACTCAGTAA
>NW_019942505.1:888017-892125 GCF_002910315.2 Salvelinus sp. IW2-2015
GAATGCTGAAAATTGCCATACGGAGTGCACACCATTGAGGCAGGGACCCCAAAAATAAGGACACAGCCTCGTGAAACGGACTGGAAGAACGGACTTCTTCTAGCCTGTAACAACCGAAAAACAAAACAACAACACTTGAACCTAGACTTTAGAATCAATCCTGGAGCAGAGTATTCCTTGTACCTATGAACTGGAAGCTTGATGCACTGGTCCATTTTGTACTACTATTTTTTCCCATTACTCATAACTTCCTTGTTTTCTTCCTCCCTGTTGCTATGAGGGTTGTTGTGGGATTTCCAATTGGGCCCACAGGAGGCCATGGTTACTCTTTTGTTTGTTTGGTTTTTAATTGTCAAAAATCCTCTAGATGTTGTATTGCCTCATCATTCTGTTTCCTCGTACCCAAGCTATGGCCACAGGCTCAAGCATTTTCAGTAAAAAGAAGAAAATATGGCTTCCCTCTTTTGCACTATCATTTTTAATTGACTGAAGTAAAGTGGTAGTAGGAGCCAGCGCACCGGTTTGAGGTATGTCAAGAACATGCAACAGCTTTGCTATGTTTTTCACGCTCAACAGTTTCCTGTTGTATCAACCAAATGGTCCACCACCCAAAGGAAACATCCAGCCAACTTGACACAACTGTGGGAAGCAGTGGAGTCAACAGGGCCAGCATCCTGTGGAAAACCACTTTTCACCACCTTGTAGAGTCCTACCTGCAAATTGAGGCGTTCTGAGGTAATGCACACCTCAATCGACACATACATAGTGACACATGACCACTGACACACACTGCAGGCCTTCATGAGGGGCGGGACAAACTCAAATTAGGAAGTTGATCCTAATGTTTTTACCTCAGTATATGTCAGTTCCCTGTGTGGGTGTTTTTGCGTAATGATGAACATGGCCCTTTCAATCCATACAGACTGATGTAATAATTAAGTAGTGTGTAAACAGCATCAAGTCAAATGTTTTTACTCTATCATACACTCTTGATAACTAAACCACCAATGACAACACACACCCTGTTGTATAGTGTCGGGACAAGAGCAGCAAAGCATAAAGGCAATGTCAATCTTAACACAGAATAGTTTTTAAACACTTGCACTGACAAAAACATCAACTCATCCTGTAATTTTGACTGTTTGCTTTTTAGTTCCCCCCTACCAAACATATGCTTATTTCATAGCCCTTTTTTCATTGTTATCCTATTCATACACACACACAACCCACCACAAACACACACAACACACACACACACACAAAGACGAAGGATGATTTTACACACATGCTCCTATGTTGGGGGCAACTAATGGATGGACAACAATGAACTTGACACTAACTATGCCAGCATATTGGTGATTTGCCTCTATAGAGAGAATCCAGTTGTGTAAATGGGTTTGTGATATACATTGAAATAGGAAATTGGATAAGAAGGCCCAGCAGGTCTACACTAAGGGTTAATAAATTATATTTTTAATCTGAGCTGAATTTTTTTTTGTATAATTGTTTTACTGATTGTGTTGAAATGGAAATGACCTAACCATGAACTGGTTTTTGTTGCGACTGGTTTCAAATTCTTGCCCATACTCTATACACACATCAAACTCAACTCTGGACCTTGAAGCCAGTCCACTGCTTGTTTTCATTGTTCCCCTCTAATCAGGGACTGATTTAGACGAGGTGGTAAAATGAATGATCAGGTAGAAACGAACACTTGCAGGCTTCCGGACCTTGTAGGGTAAGATTGAATACCCCTGCTCTATAGGCTGATTATCCATGTCATAAATCAAATTCAGCTGAAAAATGGTAGGCCCACTACTGTCCCTTTCTACTCTCATTGGCCAAAGTCAAGAGAAGGGCTAGGTCATCTGGATCCCTTTGACTGCAGCCGACTGGATTCACAGGGTGCCGAGGACTTTGATTGGCTGATGCTGGAAGACTGGCAGACCAGCAGACACCTCTTCCAGTTACGTCTGAGACTCCGCCTCTTTCTCTACTCCAGCCCCTGGTCGAATGCTCTTGATTGACAGGTACATCTCTTCCTCTGCATCATAGTAGTAGAACTTCCTCAGGTACATGATCAGTGGTCTGGAGAGGGAGAGGTCAAATGAGTAACCCCTTATGCAAAAAGATATCTTTACATTATGTTTAGCATGTGAAGTAGTTTTCTCTCTGTGTATAACACTCTCCATAAAAGAAAGGAAACTGATGATGATGATGATGATGATGGATTGCATTAAGTAATATTCTTTCTGTGTATAACACTCTCCATAAAAGAAAGGAAACTGATGATGATGATGATGATGGATTGCATTAAGTAGTATTCTCTCTGTGTATAACACTCCATTAAATAAAGGAAACTGATGATGATGATGATGATGATGGATTGCATTAAAGTACAGCTGCTATAAATAGCACTTTTCACTTGGTCTCAAAGCGCATCATCCATGTCTAGTCTGTCAGCAATCAAGGATTATTTCCATGAGTTCTTTATTTAAACTAAAATAATATGCTGAGGCATTTCTGTCAAAGCTCAGGAGAGAATGCTAATTCACTAACAACTATTTCCAAGAAAACAGATACAAGGYTAAAATGAATGACTAAATCAATATTTTGATAAATTGAGTATGGCAGTACTTGGGCAGCGGCAGCTCCTGGATGTGGTCGATGCGGACCATCTGTCGGATGCAGAAGCGACAGAGGTGCTGCAGGGACTTGACGTTGCTGAACCGGGACACTGGGTAGAGCAGCTGCACTGGGGTAGGGGGGAGCCCTGGAACACACACACACACACACATTCGACACGCACACACACGAATGAGCACAAACAACCAATACAGATGCTCGTAACCTCTCAGCAACCTTGTATGCTATGCTTACTGTCATTACAACCACAACACTATGTGGTAGTTCACATAAACATCTAATTGGTTAGGCCGTGTAGGAATGGGGGACGTTTTTACCTGGCACACGTGAACGCAGGAAGTAGAGGAATTTTCCATTTTTGGAGTGCATAATGGCTCGCTCGATAAACTCCACCACAGAATGACATCGGTCCTCAAACTTGGGATGACACCACAAGCTGAATGTCCCTATAGATGGAAACATGGAAGGGACACACCACTTACAYTCACACGTACAAACCATTTARAGGGGAATGAAATAGAACCAAATACCATTTAAAGGGGAATGAAATAGAACCACATACCATTTAAAGGGGAATGAAATAGAACCAAATACAATTTAACGGGGAATGAAATAGAACCTAGTGGTACCACTTTATTTAAAGTGTTCAGATATAATGCTTTATTACTTTTTTTATCGGCACGTATTATATCATATGTCATGTATCAAACTTGTTTTTCTCAACTACCCCGTGGGTTGGGTGGCTGATATGTGCAGTATGTGTAAAACATAAATAGAATTAACTGCATGCTTTCTGTCTGTCATATATTTACACTGCATGATGAAYGTGTCTGTMTGTGARTAAATCCTGTTAGAAGTGCTTTATGCATATGCCATGTATATTTGCGAGCATGTCTTTGTCGTTTACCCACTTTGTGTGTGGGTGACTCACCACTTTGCTCTGTGTGTGTGTGTCTGTGTGAGTGTATGGGTGTGTGTGCGTGTGTACGTGTGTTAATAAACATGATGACTGAGTGAGYAGCTACAACATTTATATTTGTGTCATTGACTGACTGTGTGTGTTTCTGCGTATTTACGGTACACACGACTCACCTCTGTAGTGCTCCGTGCGCGTGTGGTGTGTGTAACTCACCTCTGTAGTGCTCCATGCGGCGTGTGTAACTCACCTCTGTAGTGCTCCATGCGGCGTGTGGTGTGTGTAACCTGCCGATTCATTTCCACGCTGATCGTCTGTAAAGTCTTTCCTGATACAAGCACACAGATTCACCGATGGGGAAATGATGCAACCTTCAACCCAACACGCATGCTGCACACATATCACTCTATGAACTTATAGTGTTGAATGTTACATATATATTCAGAGCTGCAGATATTACCACATAGAAAATGATTACTGAGTATATTCACACGTTTATAAATACAGCATATAAATATGATCATATTGTACTGTTTTGTAATATGT
>NW_019942505.1:893645-899182 GCF_002910315.2 Salvelinus sp. IW2-2015
TTTTCAGAGTCTTAGCTCTGGCCATTACGTGCTCTATCACGACACCGTCCGCCCGTTTGCCCCATGCACAGCTCCCAGCCCTCTGCTCTCTGGTGTCTTACCATTGAGGCTGATACTATGCTGGATGGTGGCATGGGARGGATGAGGAGGAGRAAGAGGCAGGGGGAGGGACTGTAGGGAGGCCCCCATAACACTCACTAGGAAAGGACCAGGCTGCGGCCCACCTATGTCATCTGGAACAGAGCAGGGGGGAAGGGGGGTTTCAGACCAGGGAGGGGTCTATATCACAGGCTTTCTCAACTCCGCTCCTCTGGACCCACTGTGATGTGAAGTTTTCATCTCAACCTTTTTTTAATATATATATATAGATATATATATTTTTTTTTTATGCACTCCTTGAAGTATTCTAGGGTAACTAACAAATCAAAACAACATCTGATGTAAGTTTATATTTCTAGGTTGCGAGAAATGGGTGATTCAACGTGACATTCAGCAAATTGGTTTGTCCTTGTTCCACTGCCTGGCTGAACATTCAATTCCTTTAGGTCGAGAGGGTGGGTCCCCAGGATCGATGTTGAGAAACACTGGTCTATAAGGCCACAATACAACAGTCCCTCAGACTTATGGCTGTTGATGTGAGTGTAGCCGTGGGGATCAGAGAAGGTGTAAAGCTATTAGGCTCTCCATCACCATAGAACAGAATGGGTATGTTTATATACTGTGATATAGCTTTCAGGAGAGGGAGGTAATACGGTGGGTATAGGAGAGTAGGGTGAGTGAGGGTATGCAGGAATCATTTTTAGTGTTTGTGTGTGCCTACAGGTAGAAACATAAGCAAAAGAGATGCGTGCAAGAAAGGGAGGGACACAAGGAAACACACAGAGAAAAATAGGCTACTCTACAGAGAGACACACAGAGAGAAAGAGAGAAAGAACAGAGAGAAAGAAAGGAGGTAAAGTACCTAATAGACTGAGACTTCTGCGTGGCGGAGGTGGAGGCGTGGGAGGGTGCGGAGTGTTCGCCCCTCTCCTCGAAATATCCACATCCACCAATGAAACAGTCTCACCTGCACCCAGAAATGGAAATAATGAAAGTGAAAGAGRGAGAGTTAATGTGAGAAAGGAAATGATAGAGGAAGAGAGTGATGCTAGTACAGAAACGTGAGTTCTTGGACCAGAGTTTGCCTCCTCAGCCAAGAAATGGTAGAGCCCCTTACCAGTGAAAGGAGCAAAGGAAGCAGGAGAGAAAGCACTTTGGGCCCTGGTCATTCGGGGTTGGCTGTGGCAAGAGAAAGACAGCAAAATAGGAATGAAATAARTTATAGAGGGATGGAATATAGAGGTGATCGGGTGAAAAATAGATATTAGAGTTAGGTAGCTTAGATTTAGAAAAACCCAGATTTAGAAAAGATTCTGACAGTTATGGGCCTATAATATCCTGATAGAAAATATTATACTTTAGGATAGGCTCTACAATATTACCTGGCACTGTAGCCAATCAATAAATGAGTTGACCTCTATAGCCTGCTATAAATTATAGGCATACAATCAGTAATTRCTCACAATGCTTAAAAGTGTGGAAGTCCTTACCTGTCCCCGTCATGCTCCCCACCACTTCCACTGGCCATATCCATTAGACTTCCAGCGGAGGAGATTGAAAAGGCCACTGATGGCCTCTTATCCAGAAGGCTATTGGAACCACTACAGCTTTTAGTTCTGAAAAGTTTACTCAGGCGTATTTTAAGTGAGCCCTTTCTGGACTTCCCTGGAACTTTTAGTGTTTTCTCTCCATCGCTTCCCCGACCGTTTGGAGTCCGGGGCGCACTGACGCACTTGTCTGCCCGCTTCCGGGGTGTTGATGCCTGGCTAGGGTTTGGACTGACAGGTCGGTCCGAGCTTGGTGTAGCCGCAGAGGCCCCAGGTATTTTCGACACCTCCGGATTCTGTTCTGTATCTCCCGGGCTCGGTTGAGTTGGGTTAGGTACGTTTCCATGCAGGCTACATACTTGTKCGTCACCGTGCGCCGACGGACAAGGTTCTCCAGCCACCCCTTCCATCTGTCTGGTCAACTCTGCYTGAAAGCTACTGAGAGAAAATGCACCGGACATCTTTTGAACTCGACGTGCTCGACTTTCATCCGAATCGTCCTCCGGGCATCCAGTGATACCCAGCCTGGCCACGTCCCCAGTCCCCAGCCCCTCCAGCACCAACAAAGCATCGCTAGTCTCAGTCGGGTCATCCCCATGCCCCATCCCCGCTGGTGCCGGCCCATGTGCGCCCTGACACGAGCACTGGGGCATCTCCCCGTCCTTGAATAATATCTTGGGTACCGCGCCGAGCCCCAGCTCCCCGAACCTTCTGGCCAGGTCGAACACKGGGCCGTCGGGCAGCTCCCCGGTTGTGCACCCCCATTTCGACTCTATCATGGTGAAAGGATTGGATTTATCCGATAAGGGAGGCCAGTCTGATGGGTTGGTGATCAAACTGTGCCGGTGGCATAGCTCACCTCCCTCGATATCGACAGCAACCGTGGATAATACCACCCGGGGATGCAGACCCCAGCTCTGGGACAGATGGTTCTGCTGTTGCGCGTTGCCGGCACTGAGCGTATTGTTATTGATGCCACCGATTAGGTCGGAGACAGAGCCGGAGGTCTTGTCCAAAACAATATGTTTCCTCGACTGATTCCGACCGTCGGATTCACAGTCTAAAATCCCCTCACCATCCCTCAATATGTTAGGAAACACAAGGAGCTGAGGCCGTAAGCCRCCTCTGTGAGCGAACTCAAAGCCCTTGGCCTCCATGGCGCTGTGTGGAGGAAGAGGAATAGACACCGACGGTTTAGTCGCCATCACCCCGGTGTCAGGTGCCGCCGTTCCGCCGCTCTGCTGTGCATTGTTCAGCGAAGAGAGATTGCCGGAATGCGCGAGGCCTGTCGTGGGATCTCGGGCGAATTCCAAGCCCGCTTTCATGTTGCTATGAGCCAATACCTCTTTACCGAGTCCTGCCACCACTCCACCCGACGACAGATTCCCATTCTCCTCGTCCAAGCGGTCATCCTCGGCCGCGGAAACCAGGCGCATCAAGACAAAATCGGGAGACATATCTTGCGCGTTGTTCATAATTATTCCTCAATTCACGAAAGGGAATAAACGATTTMWACGCTTCACATAGCTACCGCCGTTTGATGGATCCCCGTTGTCTTATAATAAAGAAGGGCCAAAGCGCTATCTACCATAAATAGGCTACAAGCGAATAAACTATTTCAAGCGTTCTTTCATTATCGCACAGATAAGCGCCTACAAAAAAACGACATCCATTTATATTCTAACGAAGACCGAGCGAGTATATCCAGCTTGCTGTTGTACGCAGGCGAACCCCGGGGTCAAACATACGGTCTCATTTGTTAGAATAAAAAGCCTCACAAGTCTGACCACTCTCTCTCTTTCTCTCCCTATCTCTATCTCTATCTCTCTATCTCTCTCTCTCCGGTTCCCAGCGAAGCCCCACCCGCTCCCTCACTTCCGCAAATCCTATGCATTCTGCATTCTGCGTTCAGTGCGTCCCTTGTCTCCCTCTCCCTCCCCCGTTTCAATTCAATTCAATTCAAGGGGCTTTATTGGCATGGGAAACATATGTTAACAATGCCAAAGCAAGTGAGGTAGATAATATACAAAAGTGAAATAAACAATAAAAATGAACAGTAAACATTACACTCACAAAAGTTCAAAATATTATATTTATACATATTATATATATATATTATGTAACATCTGCAAATCTGTGTACACGACCAATAAACTTTCATTTGATTTCTCTCTCTAATGTGGTGCAGGAGGTTAGGAAGTGCACCTCAGTTTCCATCTCATTTTGTGGGCAGTGTGCACAAAATTCTCTCTCCCTGTAGTGTGAAGTGATGAGAGAAATCAAATGAAAGTTTATTGGTCRTGTACACAGATTTGCAGATGTTACCGCAGGTGCAGCAAAATGCTGGTGTTTTCTAGCTCCAACAGTGCAGTAATATCTAGCAATACAAAAAATACACACAAAATAAAACTAATAATAAAAAAATTCAGAATGCTAGGCTACTTTGCAATTTGTGACTTGCATAGTAGACTAAATATTCCAACATTCAAATTGTTCCTATTATTGACATTGAATGGGGGAAATTAATTCAATACAGGACTATATTTGTTGTTGMTGAATTTTATTGATTGATGGCTGTATAATAAGCTATGTTCATTGCAAGAATCAGCATAGTAATAACACCCGTAATAGCTTAGGCAGTAATAAACATTTAGTATGCAAGGCCTATTTTGATTTCACTGCATGTCTTGGCAAATTATTGCATGACTTCAACAAATTAGTCCATTATCTTCTCCAGTGCACAGAATAAAAATCTGACCACTTGTGCCAATGACCGTGGGCAGTGCTGGGCACCTGCTCTGCTCAGTCTGTTCTTGGCATCTCACCGCCCAGTCTTCGCCAATTTAAAGGCTGTGTCAATTTCAATTCAATTTGGCTCAGGAAGAAATAATCTAACATTGTGCTAGTAAAGTGACTAAGGAAATTAGGGGAGAAAAATAACAAATAAAAGATTCTATTCTATTCCAGACWGTGCCACATCGTCAAAACATCCTGGACGAGAGTCCTTACACAGGCCCTCACACTCTATGACTGCACTTAAAAACATAAATATGGYGATTCAGCAATCCATGTGTCACTCATAAAATGTAATGTCATAGAATAGAACAGGATGAATATAAATTCCACCAATTAATTTGCAAAAGATAAATCATCAATGTCCCGTGTGGCTCAGTTGGTAGAGCATGGCGCTAGCAACGCCAGGGTTGTGGGTTCATTCCCCACGGGGGGACCAGGATGAATATGTATGAACTTTCCAATTTGTAAGTCGCTCTGGATAAGAGCGTCTGCTAAATGACTTAAATGCATGGGCGTTTATAATTAGACCTCTCCTATCATAACCATTTGACTTCCACTTTTAGCCTGCTAGATCCAGAGGAGTGGCCTCCTAGACTGCACTCATTGTTCCCCAATTAAAGTGATAAGACATGATTGGGGAATTCTAKAGCCTTCCATCAGAGCAAGMAGCACTGTCYTGAGCTTGACAACCTACATTTCAGCAATGCCTATCTCCCCTTGTTGGATACCCTATTTCAGATTTCAGGATGCTATCAATTTCCTCCACCTGTCATATACAAAACCCACCACCTTGCAGACAAAGGATGACAAAGGTTTTCACCCATAAATCATGACTCATTCAATCCATTGTAAAAATACAGTTGAAGTCGGAAGTTTACATACACTTAGGTTGGAGTCATTAAAACTCGTTTTTCAACCACTCCACAAATTTCTTGTTAACAAACTATMGTTTTGGCAAGTCGGTTAGGACATCTACTTTGTGGATTGCACAAGTAATTTCTCCAACAATTGTTTACAGACAGATTATATCACTTAGAATTCACTGTATCACAATTCCAGTGGGTCAGAAGTTTAAATAACTAATTTGATTGTGCC
>NW_019942505.1:899207-900794 GCF_002910315.2 Salvelinus sp. IW2-2015
TATAATGCTAAGCGGGCCCATTCATTACGAGTGCTTCCAACTGTTTAAGAAGCTTGTTTTATGGACAAGTGTTTCTTTCTGTATTTACTGATTTGGAAAAGCTTGTTTTTGACACATGTTGCTTAGTTGTTTTTCTTTGTATTTTGTTCGATCTTTAGGACTCGTTTTTTACTGTGGATATTAGATTACTTTTGTACCGTTCCTCCAGCATCTTCACAAGGTCCCTTTGCTGTTGTTCTGGGATTGATTTTGCCTTTTCGCACCAAAGTTACGTTCATCTCTAGGAGACAGAACGCGTCTCCTTCCTGAGCGGTATCGACGGCTGCATGGTCAATTAATGTTTATACTTGCGTGCTATTGTTTTGTACAGATGAACGTGTACCTTCAGGCGTTTTGGAAATTGCTCCAAGGACTGAACCAGACTTGTGGAGGTCTACAGATTATCTTTCTGACGTCTTGGCTGATTTCTTTTGATTTTTCCATGATGGTCAAGCAAACGGCACTGAGTTTGAAGGTAGGCCTTGAAATAACATCCACAGGTACACCTCCAATTGACTAATTTATGTCAATAAGCCGATCAGAAGCTTTAAAGTCCACCCACAATGACATATCATTGTCTGGAATTTTTCAGCTGTTTAAAAAACCTGACTCAGTTACACCAGCTCTGTCAGGAGTGGGCCAAAATTCAACCAACTTATTGTGGGAAGCTTGTGGAAGGCTACCCGAAACATTTGTCCCAAGTTAAACAATTTAAAGGCAATGCTACCAAATACTAATTGCGTGTATGTAAACTTCTGATCCACTGGGAATGTGATGAAAKAAATAAAAGCTTAAATAAATCATTCTCTCAACTATTATTCTGACATTTCACATTCTTAAAATAAAGTGGTGATCCTAACTGACCTAAGACAKGGAATTGTTACTAGGATTAAATGTCAAGAATTGTGAAAAACTGAGTTTAAATRTATTTGGCTAAKGTGTATGTAAACTTCYGACTTCAACTGTATATATATTTTATTTACATCTCTTAACCAGAAGGTGGTGCAACAGGCCACCAATGATGGTAAACCCACCGAAGTCCAGTTGTATACAAATGAATATCGTAGAATGGATTGGAAAATACATTTAATTCTTGATGAGTGCTAGCGAGTATGTAAACACATATATTTAAGTCAA
Organism: Salvelinus sp. IW2-2015; assembly: GCF_002910315.2. Taxonomy (NCBI): domain Eukaryota; kingdom Metazoa; phylum Chordata; class Actinopteri; order Salmoniformes; family Salmonidae; genus Salvelinus; species Salvelinus sp. IW2-2015. Next base: position 900,384 of record NW_019942505.1, read on the forward strand.
TGAGATGGTGCAGAGTAATGCATTATCATGATCACAGATAATGTTTCATTCAAAAGCTGCTCATACAGGTAATGTTGGACAGGGCTGGCAACACAAGGGGCTGAAAATGCACATATGCACAACTATACAATTGATTGCTTATCTTGGGTCATTTTAAACAGTGTCCTGATGGTGAGATTTGCATTGCCATTGAGTCCTGAATGTGAGATTTAAATGGATGTATACATAAACACAGACTATGCACTGATCATTACACACAACGCACGCACAAGCATACGCACACACACACACACACACACACACACACCACACACAACACACACACACACTAACTACACACACACACACACGCACAAGTACGCAACTCACACACACATGCCATATGCCACGGACCCCACCCACAACAAACGT
>NW_019942505.1:901342-903720 GCF_002910315.2 Salvelinus sp. IW2-2015
TGATAAAGTCTGCACATATATTCATACAACTGCAATCAATGTACTGTGACATACACACCTATGCACACACACGCACACGCACACACACACACACACACACACATCTGTGCAGCCTCATTGTCTTTCCCACACCACTGCAGCACCTCCCCTGCTCTGCAGTCCTGGGTGGGGGTAGGGGGCCCACAGGAATGGATGAAAATTCTCAGAAGCCCGTTGCCATGGCACCAAAACAAGGATTTGCCTGCATCACCCAGAGCCTGCTCCATCACTGCGATATAGGAAGGGGTGGGAGGTGTCTCTCTCTTGTTCTCTCTCTCTCTCTCTCTATCACAATCACACTCGCTCCCTCTCACACACACAAACACTCCCCCTCTCTCTCTGCTTCTCTCCCAACCTCCCTTCTTCCCTCATTCTAAGTGATGATGAATACTGCATCGTATGATAAGGGAGATTCCCATTTTATAGCCACACATAACGACACTCAATATGAATCTACCTCCACCTGTTCACTAAATAGACACTGGCAATCTATTTGTCAACACACAACACACATCATACAGCTGAAAGCATCATCATATCTATAGAATCCCTGGCTTCCCTGACAGTGTGYGTCACTGTGTACATATTCCTGGATGATCAAAGAGCAGCCTGGTCCCTCATCCACTCTCCTGGCTGACCCCGCTGGAATGCCAGGGGTTAATCCATCGAGCGCACGATTCTGATGGATGCCCAAATACAGGCGGATTAACCCTCATCCTGCATCATCCTCTCTCCTCTTTGCGCTGCAGACACACACACGCACGCACGCACGCACGCACGCACGCACACACACACACACACACACACACACACACACACATACATACATATACGGCCGTCCCTGCCGCCAACAGATGTGCACTCTCATCACTCCACAGGCACAACAGTTACATTAGCATCTCCAGCAGCATACTGAGGGGGAATCACAGAAAGAGAAAGAGGGAGGGGCAGAGAGAGAGAGGGGGTAGAAGTTGAAGAGCAGGGGTAATCACGGTCAGTCAGAGAGAGAGAAAGAGAGTGGACAGTGAGCGCGAGAGATGCTTTACAGAGGAGCTGTGGAGCGAGAAAGAATGTAACAGGCAGATAGAAGGAGGAGCGCAGAAGAGAGAGACGGAGGAAAGCTGCTCTTTTTCTTTCCCCTTCCACACGCTACTATACCTGCTTTCTCTCTCTCCCCCCACCTTGCCTCAGACCTTCAATTTTGGGCTGTTCCCTCACTCCCCTCCTCCCTCTCTGCCTCCTCCTATCGTACACGCTAGCGCTTGCTTTGGGCTGGGAGTGTGGCGCACCTCTCTCTCTCTAATCTCGGTTGGTTTTGTCTCTGTTGCTCTGCTGCTGCTCTCACAGGGGACTCGTCGCCGGGAAACGGGAATACAAACATGGGAGTGACAGGCAGATTGACTGCAGACATGATGGGAATGGTAGTGGGATTGAGCGGGAACGGCACTGGATTTTCCCATCAATTCCGTCTCCCTCCCACCGACATGCAGGATTAACCAGGAACACAACTTGGATTCCCCCAGTTCCCATCGGAGGTAGAGAGTATACTTTTTATCCGTGTGTGTGTGTGTGTGTGTGTGTGTGTGTGTGTGTGTGAGGAGTGTGTGATTATGGGGCACAAATGAACACGGTGTGTTGTGTGTCTGAGACAGTGCTACAGATGATCGACTCCCCCTTGTCGTTACAGCAGACACCTGCTGGAGCACCTCTGCCTGTATGACTACAACTGGGGAGAAGGAGAAGAGACGTAAAGAGAGATGAGAGAAGAGGCTTATGAGGCTTTCCAAGCCTCGGCCAAAATGTGACATTTATTTGAGGATTTTGAAAAAGGTCAAAACTAGAGATTATAAAAGAGGGGGGTATTAGTATATGCCCCCCCCCCAACGAGAGTGGATTTGAGAATGGGCCCTGTTTGGCACCTCCTGTTGCTGCTCACGCCCCTCCTTTCAGCACAGGTTAGCATAGTTTCTGAATTGGGGACTACAGCCGAGTCAGAGGACCCAACGGCGTCCGTTGTGAGTGCTACAGGGGAGTCGGGCACCCCCTACAGCCCCGATCCCTCAGGGTCGGTCACGACCCCCTCAGAAGCCCCAAAGGAGGACTGGACGTCGGCAGAGATCTTTCTCTACAGCGGGGACTACTCCGTCTTGGGGATAGTGGAGTGCGACCGGGCGTACAGTCTCACGGGTCAGAACGGCCCCCTGCCGCGAGGGTTCTATGGCCCCCTCCGACAGTCCATGGACGCCCTGGCCAACACGGCCAACTTCCTCAACATGATCTTCCAGGCCAGCGACCTGCGGGAGAGCAGTGTGCGAGAGGACATGGAGTGGTACCACGCC
>NW_019942505.1:904835-951811 GCF_002910315.2 Salvelinus sp. IW2-2015
AGCAGCAGCAGCAGCAGCATTTGATAAGCATTTGAAATAGCAGATATGATTGAATTACCCATTTCTGGATACCATCTGACATTTCAAAGTAAGGCACTTTTAAAKGCCAAAGAAGTTTATCGAGAGAAAATGTCAAGCTTCAGGGGATASAGTTGAATATGGATGATTCAATTACAATAATAATATATTTGTTCCCATAAAAGATCCTGTTGTTTATGTTGCTATTTGCTATTTGTTTGTGTCCAGTTAGTTTCCAGGATATTCTCTTTTACTGAAATGGATGTTTCTCTTTGTGTGTGTGCGCGCTCTTGTGCCAGGGGTGTAATCCGTGTGGATGTAAACGTACAGGGCTTTGATGTGAACCAGTGTGACACGGGGGACGCTTGGTTTTCCAACACACACCAGTGCAACCGCACCACCATGGAGGTAAATATCTTCTCAAAACATTTAAGACCTGGAAAAATAGTAATTGAACCCCAAATTGTTGTTGAAGAGTTACAGAACCCCTTATCTCTGACCAAGGCCTAGATTCAATCAGATCAAGCATTAACCGGTGATAGTGTTGGAGCTGTCAAATCGGTCATCCCACTCGCATTACACTGGGTGTTGACCAGAGGCAATGCCTCCWCTTGACAATCTTTTGCTCCAACGCTTCACTTTGCTTGAAATTTKTATAAAGTAGAGCATTTTTCTCCTGCTCTGCTAGCAGGGTTCTCRCGGCTCACCTTCTCACAATCCCCCGCACATTTCTCTGCATGCCCTCGTTGAAAATGAATGGGAACACAACTTCTCCTGCTGAATTCGTTGTTGGTGAAACCCCCACGTTAGAAGTTCAGAACGAGAAAGTGGAGGCTACATATACATAATGACGCTCAAATTGAAAATCGTTCAACRAAATAATGAGGATTTCTATCACCCTAATCGAGGTGTAGATCTCACATTCCAGTGTTGGAACTTGTAAACAAGGCTGCATTGGAATTCTCTTAATGCAACTCCATGCACCCAATGGCAATGTCTGCTTTAGATATAATGCCAGGAGCCACTTGTGGATTTTACCGCTCTAATGCACTTCCACCTCTGACAATGCCAAAACAACCGCTATGCAGATGTCTGCTAAAGCGGATCTGATTGCATASAGCCCTAAATCTCCTAGAACCAAACCTTGAGTGGGCTACTCTTGTCACAAGAGACTGCAAAATCTCTAACTGACTAAMCTCAACTCCACGATTTACATTGGAGTTGAGGGTACTGGAGCTCCGACGCCACATAACATTTTTTATTTTATTCAAAACTACTGATTAAATCACCCAACATTGTTCTGTGTAATTGCGGGCTATTCTTTGGGTGCTAAAATCTGTCGTTTTTGACACGACTACAATACTCCAAGCCCTAACTTATACACTTTTGTAAGTCACCATATAGGCACTATTTAAGTAGTAGTAGTGGGTATTGTTACATATGATTCATATAAATACACTCATCAACCCTAACCACTTTAAATAGCTTTACTCTCTCTCCATCTCCTCCTTTACCTTCACCCCCAATTTATTCCCCTTCTCTTCTTTGATCAKCATCTGTCCTTTCTGACACAATCCTCTCCCTCTCATCCCGCCCTTCTGTGAAAAGATAGCTGTGCTGGGTGGCGGAGAGATGAGCTGCAGGATTAAGATGATAATCCAGCCATGAACGACATCCTTCCCCCAATCCCCATGCACCCATCACTCATCTGACAGACAGAAACAACACAGGAGCACACCCATATCCCAATCTCATCAGCATCATCCCCTCTCTWGTCTCATCCTGTCCCCTCATGGAACATCCAGAGACAGGTCAGAGGTGGAACAAGAGAGAGATTGATTTCCAGGTAGAATGGGATGTTTTATTAGAGATKATTTAATTTCCTACAAAAGGAGTTAATTGATTCATGTCTAATTGCGGGCTAAGGCCTCTTTAAAAAGGGGAAGAGATGGCTTGCATGCTGAAACCAATTWYWWTTWWTTTTWATAATGTATTTAAACTTTATGATCTATCTACACTTAAATCAAGTGATTTGATACCTTCATCAGATTTTTTCAAACGGCAAGAATGTGTCTTTCACTTTCGTGTGTGTGTATGTGTGGGTTACATACAAATTACTCACCAACTCAATTTTAAATCCATGTAACAGTCAACTAAACAAAATMAAAAAAACACCTCTCTCAATCGAATGACAATGCAATAAAATAAATCACACAATGAACCACATTAGATAGACACTCAGTAAATTTGTCTAGCCATAGAGCAAATACGCCTCTGGAGTGAGCTTGATATGTACATSATGAGGCTTTAAAGTGCAGGTCCATGCTATGTTTACCAACTGGCTGACTTTGAATTATTTACCATGTATGCCATCTCCATCTGAGAGAATTAAATTGCCTTCATGCCTGCGTTCAGTTTAATCCACGGCACATACAAATATTTAACCCTTTAAGTAGGAACGAGAATACCCCGCCCACCTGAGGATCTGTATTTTTCAGGCATCTATTTCCTGTGTTTGAGGGATGCAAAMTCCACGTCACTTAAATTTCGCTAGATTGATAGTCATTTTAATACTCCGACTCTTTCATACTCTTGCTTGTGCCTGTCGTTTTTTCCATTAACGTTACGAACGTGGAAATGTTTGTTATGACCTGTCAAACACACCGTGGTAATGGCTGCAATGGGCTCAATGGGATACATTGTCTTTCTGTTGAATCTATACGAAAGCTAAAGCTTCGTCAGGGATTTAATACACCGTCTCGAYGCTTACATCACAAGAATKACCTTATTTTGATGGTGTTAATTTTTGTGGAATTTTAACAAGTAATAATTTAATAGAGGTAGGGAACTGGTCTGTCTGCCCAATATAAAGGATCAAAACTGGCGGAGGAATACAAATAGTATAAATAGGAAAGTATACCAGTTTCATTTGAGGACCAGCATGTTGTCAACTGTGCCATACAGATTGCAAAATAGTTGTGAAGAGATTTTTGATGTACCGATTCCATGGTAGAGGGTGTATGAGTAGATATATAAAACAACACAAGATTCAAGACTTCGTGCTTTTCAGCTAAAATTATTATATAGAATTCTTGCCACCAACAAAACGTTGAATATTTGGGGCATAAAATCATCGAAGCTCTGCAGATTTTGTTGTGAGGATACAGAATCAATAGACCATTTATTTTGGCCCTCAGGTAGCCTGTTTCTGGTCTCAGGTTCAGGAATGGCTGAAAATGCATAGCATTGATCTAAAATTGGCCCTAGAAATAGTACTGTTAGGAGATCTGGAGAGACCGGGTCAGTCAATTACTAATATACTAATACTCTTAGTAAAAGTATTTCTTCAACTCACAATCTGTGGATTCTATTCGATTATATAGATTGAAATTGTACGTTAAACATCACAGCATAGTTGAAAGATATATGTTGCGTAGAAATCCGAAGAGGGTGGCCAGCAGAGATAGGTGGGATGGGCTGAGGGAAGCTGAGGGTTGGGATGTGGAATTGGAGACAAGTGGGAGTGGAGTTGCTGTGCAGGAGATATAATTATGGTCAAAGGTAAAAGTAAAAAATAAAGTAAAAATAAACATAATAAAAATTGTTTGAATGACACCGAGGGGCAGTGTTTTTAAAGCTACTGCCGGTTTGCCTGAGGCTGATGCCGTGCAGGTGTTTGTACACATGCATATACACACACTCTCATTCAAATAAACGCATACAAGAACACACACATACATGTAATAGTGCCAGACATGCACACAAACATATACAGTAGGCATTACTGTTATGATTTTCGTTGTCGTTGATGTCCTTTGTTGAATTTTTTTGTTTTTGTTTTTATATCTTTTTTAAATTTTTTTGCATTGTTTGCTGTTTTCTTCTGTCTTTTCCTTTTTTCTCTTTAGTTCTTCTCTTGGTTGTTGGTGCATTGGGAGTTTCTTGGGGGAATGGGATTAATTGTATTTTTTTTTTCTTCTTGGGGGGGGGTCTATGGGAGGGGTCTCGAATGGTTGAGGGAGAGCTATGGGGAACTGTGGGGGGATCTTGGAGGGTTCGGGTTCACGTTTTTTGGCCTGTTGGGAGATCTGTCAACGTGCCCTTGAGCAGGGCATTGACCCTGGATGCTTCTTTCTGTGTGTCACTCTGAATGGGAGTCTGTTGGATGACTGGTATGGTGTAGTTGTTGAGCGGCTTCACTGAAAGTATATTGTATGTTTCGAGTATTCAATAAAAAATAAAACATATTAACAAAACATTTCTAAAATATATACAAAAATACTATTTCTGTAAATATATTTTAATACTGTTGAAATGTTTACAAATTAAATGCACTGATGTGAAACCAACTTCAGAAAATGAAGACTCGAATTATAGTGATATGTCTGATCTCGCAAACAATGTAAATTATGTTTAGATACTGTAGGTGTAATCTAGAGACAAGCGTGTTGATTTTTAATGTGAGGGTATCCTGCTATTGACACACTTGTTGAATTATGCAAGAGAACGTGACAACAACAGCAATAAATGAGGCGGTCTAGACAGTGCAGGTAGGGTTGACCGAGCAAGTGTCTGGTGGTTGCGGCCCTGTTCCTCCTCTTTGTGTTAATTTATGCAAATACATCTGGTGTATTTATGCAAATTAGATACGTAATTTAAAAAATACCTGATACAATAAGTAAATGTATATGAGTGCATTCTAAGAAAAAATTGGACAATAAATTGAACACCTGAATTCCCACCAAAATCCCTGAACTCCATTCATTATTTGTCCGTGGCAGTAAAATGTTTTATGTGCTATAACTCAGTCAATATCTCACGGATTATAAAAATTCAAAAAGTTTGGAGTATCTTCATCCATTGTCCAACTGCTGCATTTATTAGAATAGTTTTCAAAACCTTTTAACAATTTCGATGACCCTTGCTATTTTAAACATGCCATTAGGTCTGTCACTACCTGATGTGGGGGTGCACGTGTACTTGAGTGTGGGCGTACGTGTACTTGAGTGTGGCCGTGTGTGTGTTACGTGCATGCATGCGTGTTTGTGTGTGTGTGTGCATATGGGATTTCACTGGTATAAAAAGGGATAACGCTCTTGGTAGCGAAGCATTACATATCCATTTAGGTTTTAACTTAGATTAACACGGAGGCGAGAGGCGAGCGTCCAAATGGGTGTTTCCTTGACTGAGTGCTGCTGTGCTGGGAACCATCATGGTGGAAAAACTAACACCAGGCTGGCTGAGAGAACATGTGGAACACACTACATCTCCATTAAGAACGGCCAAGCATGTCAGTCCAATCAGGCATAGGCAATACAGTCACCTAACTGTAATAATTCAWACCAACAAAGCCCTTTTTACCATAACAAGAGAACATTGTGTTTTTGGCCATTTTTACCCAGAAATGCTGGTATTACAGCAGCAGCGGAGATGATGCCTTGGTTGCATTGGTTTTTCTGACATCCACAGCTGTTAACAGCTGGAAACTTTGCAATGGATGCAGATATGCCAACGAWAAAGTATTGCTTGCATTTAATTAAATWGTTTTTTATTCCCTAGACCCTAYTCATCCTTGGTAATCATGTGCGTAGACTCCGTCTAGCCAATCAGGTTTCAGCCAATTAGAGACATTGATTGATCAAAACTCAAACTACTAGCCTCAGGGGATATTTACACCCCTGTCCTTGTACTGTGATGTGAACTCTAATCCCCACTGCTTTTATTACCCTCCAGTGTGAGCCAATCACAGGMCAGGGATTCAGATTGGGCCAGTACTGCTGTCGCTGCAAAGAGGGATACTACAGCCCCCCAATGGACGGTAAAGAAGACACACAGGCTTCATCCCAAATGGCACCCTATTCCCTTTATAGTGCACTACTTTTGACCAGGGCCCACGGGCTAGTGCACCATGTAGGGAATAGGGTGCCATTTGGGATGCATACACAATCAAGAACATTTCTATTCAATATTTGTCTAAGAACTTTACTTCATATAAGACCCTGGTCAAGGTGATGTAATCTTTTGACTTGTATGSCAAAAACAGCTCTAAGACAATACTTAAAGAYGTATTGTCGTCACTGTCCAGCTGTCTTTGTTTCTATCCCCGTGCGTGTCTAATACAGAAGGTGGTGCYCTGAACRACAGCGGTGGGGAGGGRGGTRGCRTGTGTTACCCGGCCCTGCCCATCTGTCTCCCCTGTTGGCCGGGCTGCAGGCGCTGCGAGGACGGCACCCCCTGTTGGGTAGAGGAGGACCGGTTCCTCAGAGCCGGGGTGCTGGCCGTCCAGGGCTTCTTCATGCTGCTGGTGTTCATCAGCATGCTGGTGGCCTACCAGTTCAGACGCAGCAGGGTGAGTGAGTTCTAGTGAGTGAGAGGGTCATATTCATTAGGGTACACTGTAGCAAAATGTATAGCAACGGAAAATGAAAATGAGTGCTTCTTGTTGGACAAGTTAAGGTAGTCCCTCCCTGTTGCAGTATGTTTTCTTCCATATGGTGCCTAATGAATACACCTCTGGAGTAGCTCCTCTAACAGTTAAGGTTAATGGTAGAGTCATATGATTCTAGATCTGTGGTTAGGGGCAACTTCTACAACAAGCCATCATTGATGRTTAACTGTGCGGTTTCATTATGAAGTTCTCACTAATCTTCAAGTTTCAAAGTTTATTCGCAGTGCTACTTTAGTCTATACTTAGAAGGAAATTGATATGAAGCTCTGTTAAAAGTAACAATTAAGTTGTTCCCTCATTCTTTTSAATCACTGTCAGTGCTAGAATATTGCTTCCTTGTATAAAGCATATGCTGAAACTCTGTGGCTCTATCACAGGTAATCTAGTCATCTTGACGTCTTCTGTCATTACTCATCATCGTCGTTGTCACTCTAGATAAGAAATATGGAAATACCTAACTCTGGGCTCTGAGCTTGAATTTAAAAAACRTCTCAAAGTAGTAGTGCTGATCTAGGATCAGGTCCTCCCTGTCCATATAATATTATTCACCACGATCTATAAGGCCAAACTGATTCTATATCAGCACTACTCTAAGACTCCTGAATATGAGCCCTGAGTGTTAACATGAATTGAATATCTTAAGCCATGTTCTATGTGACAGCTTATGAATTAATACATTTATCYGATATCAGATGTGTGCATACAGTATKGCCAACATACAGGTCACTGACAAAATAAAGAAAACACCAACATAAAGTGTCTTAATAGGGCGTTGGGCCACCACGAGGCAGAATAGCTTCCATCCACCTTGGTATAGATTCTACAAGTGTCTGGAACTCTGTTGTAGGGATGCGACACCATTCTTCCATGAGAAATTCCATAATTTGGTGTTTTGTTGATGGAAAACGCTGTCTCAGGCGCCACTCCATAATCTCCCATAAGTGTTCAATTGGGTGGAGATCTGGTGACTGAGACACACACACGCTTTAAACCCCCTATACTCTTTTGAGTCCCCTCTTTCAAAGTCACTGAGATCTCTTCTAGCCATGGTAGCCAAATTAATGGCCAACTGGGCATGTTTATACAAGTGTAACAGTATAACTTTAGTACGTCCCCTCGCCCCGACCTCGGGCGCGAACCAGGGACCCTCTGCACACATCAACAACAGTCACCCACGAAGCATCGTTACCCATCGCTCCACAAAAGCCGCGGCCCTTGCWGAGCAAGGGGAACCACTACTTCTAGGTTTCAGAGCAAGTGACGTAACCGACTGAAAGGCTGCTAGCGCGCACCACCGCTAACTAGCTAGCCATTTCACATCCGTTACACTCACCCCCCTTTCGACCTCCTCCTTTTCCGCAGCAACCAGTGATCCGGGTCAACAGCATCAATGTAACAGTATAACTTTAVACCGTCCCCTCGCCCCGACACGGGCGCGARCCAGGGACCCTCTGCACACATCAACAACAGTCACCCACGAAGCGTCGTTACCCATCGCTCCACAAAAGCCGCGGCTCTTGCAGAGCAAGGGGAACCACTACTTCTAGGTTTCAGAGCAAGTGACGTAACCGACTGAAAGGCTGCTAGCDCGCACCACCGCTAACTAGCTAGCCATTTCACATCCGTTACACTAGCATGATGGAATGGGCCGTTTTAATTGCTTAATTGACTCAGAAACCACACCTGTGTGGAAGCACCTGCTTTCAAATACTTTGTACCTCTCATTTGCTCAAGTGTTTCCTTTATTTTGGCAGTTACCTGTATATCTTCATATTACAGCAGGGGCATTAGTATAATTGTACCTCCCCCTGGCCATTCTTCCTCTCCAAGATAGTGCTCCACGGACCTAGTCTCTGCATACATCAACACATGTAGAGTTAAATGGTTAAACACGGAGCAGGGATGGTCCACAGAGACATCAGAAATCAAAGCACTGTATGATAAGCACATCATACTGAACCAATCATGTTTCCTCAATTCCTCTCTCTCCCCCTCCCCTCACTTTCCATCTCCCCTTCCACCTCTCTCTCCCTTATCCACCCCTTCCCTCTCTCCGCCTCATCACCCGCATTCTTCTCTCCATCGACCTCTACCTTCCGTCTTCTCTGCCCTCCCTCACCCCTTCGCTCCCCTTCCCTCTCTCCCGCATCCATCCCTCCTCTCTACCCTCCCTCCATCTCACCTCTACCCCTTCTCTCTGTCTATCTCACCTATAGAGGATCCGGGCATCAGGTCTCCTGCTGTTAGAGACCATCCTGTTTGGCTCTCTGCTCCTGTACTTCCCGGTGAGTGAGAGAGTGTATGAGCGAGTGAGGGGAGGGAGGGGGAAGGTTGCATCCCAAATGGCACCCGTATAGACCCTAGTCAAAAGTAGTGCACTAGGGTGCCATCTGGGACGCAGCCGATCTGGGACGCAGCCGATGTATTCGTTGCATTACTCAATGGCCGGCGATAGATTATCGATCACTTGTGTGATTCATTATCTCAATGAAGTAGTCGTTGCAAGACTCACTCATACATGTATCTAGCCTGAATCACTGATCAAAGTATCCCGTTCAAGCCAATGGTAAGTGGTGGGGGCATGCGGTGCCCTTGTAAGTCATTGATCATATTACTTYGCTCGCTAGAACACAAGGTTGAGTTACATATGTGCGATATACACATATTAATGTGTTCCCTTCCTCCGTTCAAAACGGAGGAGCTTTGCTGTATTCCCACTTCACTACGGTATCACAGATGCACTAAAGAAACACCTATGGGGGATTCAGATGCTAAAAGGTGGATACAAAGGTGAAATTCCTTTCAGTCTGCTGTAGCTGTGGCGCATTGGCCCAGACAAAAGGGCAACCGAGGGACGGACTCTCTCATCTCTGTAGGGCATCACCTGGGGTGGTCACACACCGCCCCCTTTAGCCCTCCAGCCATTTGATCTACTGTTGCCGCGGTCACCGACCTAGAGCACACATACAATTCCACTCATGTACACACACGGTCCTGTACACTGCGCATTTCTGTATACGTTCTGTACTGTTGTATACAGTTGTGATTACTAAGTGCATAACGTGTCTCTCCTCTGAAGAAGGTAGAAATGTTCTATTTAAACACATTCTAATCAATTATGGTTCTGTATTATTTGTATCCACAAAGCCTGTTGCCTATTGTAACTACAAAGACAAGGTAAACTAAGCTCACAGGGAGTGATTTTGCGTGATAGATCATCTGCTAATGCCTCTCTCTATCTCTCCCCCTCAGGTATTCATCCTGTACTTCAAGCCCAGCACCTTCCGATGCATCCTGCTTCGCTGGGTGCGACTTCTGGGCTTTGCCATAGTCTATGGAACGGTAACACTGAAGATATATAGGTCTGTACTACTGCACTCTCTCACTACTACATTTCACGTATCGTCAGTATCACCGCATGTGTATCCCCTCGTTATAGTCAGGTCGAACAATATGTTGTGAGATCTTTCACTGAACTCAGATCAGTTTGTATGCTGTAATGTAATTCAAAAAGTGTCTGTATATGTATCTCTCTGTGGAATGAGTAACATCAAGTCAACTTCCCACACATACAGGGTTCTCAAGGTGTTCCTGTCGCGCACAGCCCAGAGAGTGCCCTACATGTCCAGCATACACCTGCTGAGGTTGCTGGGAGTCATGGTTGTGACCGTCAGCTGGTTCCTGTGTGCGTGGACCGCRGGCGTTCTACAGAACCGTGACCGYAACGTCCCGTTACTGATCATATCGACCACGTCGGATGGTCAGGGCTTCAGCCTCTGTGACCTGGACCGCTGGGACTACATGATGGCCGTGGGTGAGTGGATAACACTAATTGAAAAAGAGGGTTGTTTGTGTTTTCCAGGTGATACAGAGAACAAAAATCTATATTGAAAAGAGAGACTCCAGCACACGAGCATTCTTGTGTAGACCTATTGACCAAAACCAAAAATCCAGTGGATGCTACTGTTATCGATTTGGCTTTTTCTGTCTGGTTTCAAATAAAAGAACACTGAGCTACAAATCACATTCCTGATTGAGGTCAGGGGTAAAATCAATTTACAAAGATGATTTTGAGCTCAAAAAACCCAGACAAAACAACATTACTGCCTGATGCTATTTGTGTATGAGAAGAAAATAAAYGTTATGTCTGTCTCTTTGTATGTCTCAGCCGAGCTGATGTTTCTGTGCTGGGGCAGTTTACTGTGCAGTGCTGTGAAGCCAGTGCCCTCAGCCTTCCACGAGCCTCGCTACATAGGTATCGCCATACACAACGAGCTGCTGCTATCCTCCATGTTCCACCTGCTACGGTAACCACATGATACCCGGCTGTTAACAGAGGCAGTAAACCGGGATAAAGAATATTATTTATAGTATATAAGCCTACACTAGATGACTGACAGGTGGCACTGTTTTGAAGCCACTGCACCTCCATCTAGGCACTCCCCAACCATTGTGATAAATATTATTATTCATGTCTACATGTTTTTTATACAATACGTTTATTTTATTACAGACTCAATGCATACTTTAAATTATATTATGTGAGCTAAACGTTAAAAAAACACAAAAAAACATGTTCCTTAAAGTATCATTTTTTGAAAGTTACTGTGCCCACTCCAACAAAAAATACCTAAATTCATGTAATTTTGTCCTTGAAACATTTAATTCCTATGGAAAAATGCTTCTTCTGGGGAGTGCCAATATGGCCGACCGGTGGCTTCAAAGCCTCTCATTGGCCAATACATAGCATCAGCAATCCAGGGTTTATATACATCATTGAATAACACATGTTTATTCACCAGGAGAAATGCATATTGTATAGGGACATATAACATGTCTTTCTGTTCTATATTTTCCTTAGGTTTGTCATGCCCTCTCTGCATCCTGACTGGATGCTGTTGCTGTTCTTCACCCATACGCACGTCACTATCACTGTGACACTCGCCCTGCTCTTCATACCCAAGGTACACTACCGCTCAAAAGTTTGGGGAACTCTTAGAAATGTCCTTGTTTTTGAAAGAAAATCACCTTTTTTCCATTAAAATAACATTGACCAGAAATACAGTGTAGACATTAATGTTGTAAATGACTATTGTAGCTGGAAACGGCTGATTTTTTATGGAATATCTACATAGGCCCATTATCAGCAACCATCACTCCTGTGTTCCAATGGTACGTTGTGTTAGCTATTCCAAGTTTGTAATTTTAAAAGGCTAATTGATCATTAGAAAACCCTTTTGCAATTATGTTAGCACAGCTGAAAACTGTTGTCCTGATTAAAGAAGCAATAAAACTGGCCTTTCAACTAGTTGAGTATCTGGAGCATCAGCATTTGTGGGTTCAATTACAGGCTCAAAATGGCCAGAAATAAAGAATGTTCTCCTGGAACTCGTTAGTCTATTCTTGTTCTGAGAAATGAAGGCTATTCCATGCGAGAAATTGACAAAAAAAGGAAGATCTTGTACAACGCTGTGTACTACCCCCTTCACAAAACAGCGTAAACTGCTCTAACCAGAATAGAAAGAGTGGGAGGCCCCGGTGCACAACTGAGCAAGAGGACAAGTACATTAGAGTGTCTAGTTTGAGAAACAGATGCATCACAAGTCCTCAACTGGCAGCTTCATTATATAGTACCCGCAAAACACCAGTCTCAACGTCAACAGTGAAGAGGCGACTCCAGGATGCTGGCCTTCTAGGCAGAGTTCCTCTGTCCAGTGTCTGTGTTCTTTTGCCCATCTTAATATTAAATTTTTATTGGCCAGTCTGAGATATGGCTTTTTCTTTGCAACTCTGCCTAGATGGCCAGCATCCCAGAGTCGCCGCTTCACTGTTGGCGTTGAAACTGGTGTTTCGCGGGTACTATTTAATGAAGCTGCGAGTTGAGGTCTTGTGAGGTGGCTGTTTCTCAAACTAGACACTAATGTACTTGTCCTCTTGCTCAGTTGTGCACCAGGGCCTCCCACTCCTCTTTCTATTCTGCTTAGAGCCAGTTTGCGCTGTTCTGTGAAGGGAGTTGTACACAGCGTTGTACGAGATCTTCAGTTTCTTGGCAATTTCTCGCATGGAATAGCCTTCATTTCTCAGAACAAGAATAGACTGGCGAGTTTCAGGTCTTTGTTTCTGGCCATTTTGAGCCTGTAATCGAACCCACAAATGCTGATGCTCCAGATAATCAACTAGTCTAAAGGCCAGTTTTATTGCTCCATTAATCAGAACAACAGTTTTCAGCTGTGCTAACATAATTGCAAAAGGGWTTTCAAATGATCAATTAGCCTTTTAAAATGATAAACTTGGAATAGCTAACACAACGTGCCATTGGAACACAGCAGTGATGGTTGCTGATAATGGGCCTCTGTACGCCTATGTAGATATTCCATTTAAAAAATCAGCTGTTTCCAGCTACAATAGTCATTTACAACATTAACAATGTMTAYACTGTATTTCTGATCAATTAGACGTTATTTTAATGGACAAAAAAGGTGCTTTTCTTTCAAAAACAAGGACATTTCTAAGTGACACCAAACTTTTGAACGGTAGTGTACATGGCAATTTTCTTCCACAAGCAATATAAGCAGAAATCTGAATCTGACACAAAATAACTACTGTGTGTGTGTTCTGTAGTTCCTCTATGTTTCGAGGGCGGGGAGAGAGGAGATTGCAGAGGAGGTTTATGAGGATGAGGTGGAATTGCGGCGATCCGGCTCGTACCTCAACAGCAGTTTTACCTCAGCAGTTTGGAGTGACCACAGCTTGGACCCCGATGACATTCGGGTAAACTCCTTTTCTGACCTGGACACTTACTAAGTGACCATTTCTATTCAGGCACTGTCTAGGCCAAGAGGGGGAGAAATGATTAAATCAAATTTAAACCTTAGTAAAATAAAACAATTATAAACATTGAATTACTGCTATAACCATTTGTAGGATCACTTTATACTAATTTAAAACCAATTCTAATTTTCATTATAAACTTAGACATATAAAGCCCTGTGTGTATTTCACAATTAGTGGCCTGGCATAGACCCGACCTGTGTTTTCTCCTCCGCCTGCCCCTTCTCTTCTCCCTAAACTTGCTCTCCTTGTCCTTAACAATAACTCTTCCCCAACTAACTGTTCCCTATGGTTTTTCCCTCTGCTCACTCATACCAATACCCTCCCTAATTCCCTTTATCCTTCATTCTCTCTTCCTTTTCACCTGCACCAGGATGAGCTGAAGAAATTGTATGGTCAATTGGAGGTCCACAAGACCAAGAAGATGACAGCAAACAACCCCCACCTGCAGAAGAAGCGCAKCTCTCGGCGCGGGCTGGGCCGGTCCATCATAAAGCGTATCACTGAGATCCCAGAGTCCATGAGYCGACAGTGCAGCCGTGATGGCAAAGAGGTCAACYTGGGCAGCAGGGATGTTACGCACGCCGAGTCCTGTAAGAGAGCGCCAGATACTTTGAGCATAAATTACAAAGATGAACCAGTAAAGCAGCCTTCACCAGTGCTGTGTAAATCTCAAAGTGACTATGACTATGTAACCGATAAAGACCCCTCCTTGCACGACACCATGTTAAGGGCGAATCTAGCTAAGAGATGCTCACAGCGCTCTGAGACAGACTCGCTGGATATCGCACCATTGGTCTGTAAGTCGGCCAGTGCCCAAAACCTTACAGTCGATAACAATCTCTTGTTTCCTGGACCTACCAAGCTACACAAGTCACTGAGTTTAGCGTCCACTAAAGCCCACAGTCTGGAAGACACCTACCGGGTTGGAAGAAATACCCCAGGCGAGCAAGGGCAGTCCCAACAGGATATCGCTATCAAGGACCAGACCTCAAGTGCCCTTGTGCAATCCCAGTCTTATGACAAGGCCGAAGTGTGTCCCTGGGAGTTGGCGGAGGAACGCCCTGCCAATAAGAACCAGCCACACGTTACCTTTGCTCCCTCTGAGGAAGAACCACAGAGCCCAGAGAGTATATCATCACCAATACTGAAACATATTTGCCCCTGGGACCATTTACCTGTTCCTACCCCAGCAGAAAGTCCTGCTGGGGATTCACAAGGCGGAGAGGCAGAATGCGAGTCCCCGAGACCCCAGGCTCCCATCTCCACTAGTGTACCTGGGTCCCCAAAGGCTGCAAAGGACATGCGGGCCTTCTCCTTCCGCACTTCCACCCAGAAATGGCTCTCTGTGAAATCTTTCGTAGGATCTGTGGATGCAAGCATCAAGGAAAAATCCAAAAAGGAGACAGCAGGAGATACGGTAAAGAAACAGGACTCAATATCACAAAAAAGCCAGGGGAGTGTAGCCGCCATCGCCGTCATCGCAGCATTAAAATTAAAAACGCCAAGCATTTCCAGCGCAGAAACGAAATCACAAAGTGTTTCAAACTTGGAGAAGAAATCTAATGTTTCAAGCATAGACAAAAGGACACAGCAAAAAAGAAGTATGACAACAGTAGATGTGAAACCTGCCCTCGTGAAACAGGCTGCAATCAGACTGTCCTCAAGTGATTCCTCTGAAAGAAGTCCTAGGAGAATAGTGGTTGTACAGTCCACTGTCTATCCCTGGGACTCAGAGGACATGCAAAAGGACAGTGTGTATGAAAACGTGTTCATCTCAAGGGAAAGCACTGCACATAGCACAGCTAAGACTCCTTCCACTCACAGAAGAGGTAGCCAAATTAGGCCTGCTCTGAGTGTTTCCCAATCAGATATTTGCCCATGGGATGTTCCTGCTTCCTCCCAGCAGGCCCCACAGAGACAACAGAGCACCACAGCAGACATCTGCCCATGGGAGGTGGGGGAACCAGAGGAGGATCCAAAGGCGCCTGCACGTGCCAGTGTATGTCCTTGGGAATCAGAAGAAGTATTTAAAAGACGGGAGAGTGTCCGGGGAGATGTATGCCCTTGGGAAGGTGATGTTTCCACTATCCCAATTACCTCAGCGTCCAACCAGTCTGAGGAGAAACCAGAGGGTCTGAACAAGAAACCAACAGATGTATGTCCTTGGGAAACTGATGAAACGCCACAGATTTCTCACGGCCTGAAACCCCAAAAGAGTGTACGGGTTGATGTCTGCCGTTGGGATGTGGGGGATTCCTTCCCTGAAAAAGTAAAGGTGCCGATTATTTATGAAAATGTTAATCCACAGGAGGACAAGGGATTACGTAATGCGCCACCAAAATGTCAGGAGACAATACATGCCAATGTCTGTCCATGGGAATCTGAAGAGACCCCTAAATCCCAAGACGGTGTACGGGAGAATGTCTGTCCTTGGGAATCAACAGACACGCCAAGCATTGGGAAACAAGATGTACAAACAAAAAGCACAGAGCAAGCTAAATCTGCCCCTGAAAAACTAAGTGTCCCCTTAGCAAAAGCATGTCCATGGGAATTCCCTGACCCACCAAAAGATTTGACAGTACTTTGTCCTTGGGAAGAGGAGAGTCCAATGCCACCCATAACCATAAAGATCACCAAAACATCATTTTCCCAGGAGACCACTGTTGCAAAAACAGACATTTGTCCAAGGGACATTGGAGACCAAGAAAAGACAGATGGAAAAGACGGCCCTTGTACAAATGTTTGTCCTTGGGAAACTCAAGGCAGAACTCAAGCTGATCCAAAAGAGACTGACAGCATTCGAGTAAATATTTGTCCTTGGGAGACTGAGAAAACAGAGAAAACAGAGCAGCAAGACAGCACTCTGGCAATTGTCTCCATGGAAACAGGAAAGACTAAACGACAAGACAGCGTTCTAGCAGAGGTTTATCGTTGGGAAACTGGGGCAAATGATGAGCCAGACAAGACAAAAAGACGAGATGGCACTCAAACGGACGTTGGTCCACGGGAAACTGAGGAGCCAAAAAAGACAGAGGAGAAAGATGGTGTCAAAGTTGATGTTTGTGCCTGGGAAACTGGAGAGACTGACAAGACAAATGGACAAGACAGTACTAAAGCAGATATCTCCAAGGAAACACAAAAAGAGAAAAGACGAGACAGTGTTCGAGTTAATATTTGTCCTTGGAACACTATGTCCCGAAGAACCAGAAAAGATGAAAAAGCAAGACGGTGTTCGGGCAGATGTTTGTGTATGGGAAACTGGTCCAGCTGAAGAGTCAGAAAAGCTAAAAGCCAGGACAGCACCAAGGCAGACATTTGTCCATGGGAAACTGGTCCAGCTGAAGAGCCAGAAAAGACTAAAAGCAGGACAGCACTAAGGCAGACATTTGTCCATGGGAACTGGTCCAGCTGAAGAGTCAGAAAATACTCAAATCCAGGACAGCACCAAGGCAGACATTTGTCCATGGGAAACTGGTCCAGCTGAAGAGTCAGAAAATACTCAAATCCAGGACAGCACCAAGGCAGACATTTGTCCATGGGAAACTGTCCAGCTGAAGAGTCAGAAAATACTCAATCCAGGACAGCACCAAGGCAGACATTTGTCCATGGGAAACTGGTCCAGCTGAGGAGTCAGAAAAGACTAAAAGCCAGGACAGCCCAAGGCAGACATTTGTCCATGGAGAACTGGTCCAGCTGAAGTGTCAGAAAAGACTAAAGCCTGGACAGCACCAAGGCAGACATTTGTCCATGGGAAACTGGTCAGCTGAAAGAGTCAGAAAATACTAAAAGCCAGGACAGCACCAAGGCAGACATTTGTCCATGGGAAACTGGTCCAGCTGAAGAGTCAGAAAAGACTAAAAGACTGGACAGCACCAAGGCAGACATTTGTCCATGGGAGACCAGGGATCCTATAGAACCAGAGAAGATAAAAAAGCAAGAAAGTGTTCGAGAAGACGTTTGCCCATGGGAAACTGATGAACCAGAAAAGTCTGCAGAGAAAGAGGAAACTAGGATTGCCAGTGGCATACAGGACGTCACAGAGACCCAGGGTGCACTCTCTATGGAGGGTGACGCTGCAGAACCTGTAGCCGGCAGCACGCATACGGCAGAGGCAGCCAAAGCTAACATGCCCCTGGCTCGGCGTGATGCTATGTGTCCTTGGGAGATGGAAGGGACCAAACCACCATCATCCCCATCCCCATCATCCATCACAGAACACGACAATAACTCTGACATTTTTACATGGGAGCCTGAAAACATTCTTGAAGAGGAAGAGGAGGAAGACGATGCCGAGAGTGCTGCTGAAGCCTTCGTCTTCCCATCCGACTTGTAAACGCCAAGACTGTCAATTACTGGCTAGAACAAGAATGGTCTCAGTGGGTTGTTGCACCCGATTCACTGACTGGGTCACTGTGCAAAGCTGTCCCATAGCAGGGGGGGTAATGAATCGGACATGACCTTTGCAAACCTGAATGTAGCAAAGGCCCCTGGACTGTCCATCCATAACACTCCCCAGAAAGACACTGCTCCACAAGCAATACACCCCTGGGCCAGGATCTGCAAATGCTCTGCCCACCAGAGGTACATTTACCCTCCCAGGTTCTCAATCAGAGAAAGCGTCTGGATGCAGTCCCTCTCCTTCTTCTTACCCCTTTTAGAAAGGTATATTGTTTTCGGTCTTCGTGTGTTTAAGTGACAATGGGCTCTTCTGTATCACAGTTAAATCCCCATCGCTATGGCTGTGAAAGGTTGACAATGTGTTTAAATAACAGCCTGAGCTTTACGAAGCTGGTGATAACTCCTTATAGACACACAGGGAAATAATCTACACAAGACCAGTGCTCCTTCAGGTTAACCTGGAAGCACATCCAGCAGTTTGGAAATCACTGATTACAATGGTGGTGATGCATGTCCTTTTGTTGCCTGCTATAAACACATTCCAAACAGTTTAAGGACAGCTTTCCAGCTGTAATATTGTGTGCTTATTCAAAGTCAATTGCGTCAATTACACAGTCGTGGTTACAAGGATATCAAATTTAATGTCAGTAATGTAGATCAACAACATGATCATGTCCCCACAGACACAGAGCTAATATTAATAACACATCTAACTTTAACAGAGAACTTAAATCGTACTAATTCAATATTGACTTGTGAAGAGCTAGCTATAATCTGTTCGTTTGAATCATTTACAATACCAATTTTATTAGAAGAATAAATACATGAATTTATATTTTTTTTAAAGGTAGATCTACACTGAGGAGAATGCAAGACCAAACCTTTTTTCACATTATTTTTTTTTAAGCATATAACTCAATTTGGAAACAGTTGCCCTAAAAAGAACTGCACCTCAGTATAGTCCTGCTAAAACTGTACATAAGGCCATTGTCATTGATTTATTCACCATTTCCATGCTTTATTTACCAAATGTATCCATCCATATTTGCCACATCTCCGCATTCAGTGAAAATTAAAGTTTGTGCGGTGGTGATATCATGTTATTCGCAATGGACCAACTTCGTTTTGTGAGCGTTTCTTGATGCATGTAATGTGTTTTTTGAATGGGTGTGCTGTCTTTTTGTTAAGTAGAATCAAACATCATCATTACACAATGCATCCTTTTTGTATGCAAGTTGAAAGTGATTTCTGTTGAGATTTCAGTTATTTTTGTATGTATTGCCTATGAAAAGTACAGATTATTCTGATATAAAATGTACATTCACTGAAATCAAAAAGGTATGAAAAAAGAAATGGCACATTTTATTTTTGTATTCTTTAAATTAACATGTAATATATTCACCATTGAAATAAACCATAGAATCTGTACAGATCTGGACAATATGAATTATTATTGTTTTAGATATACAAGTTTTAGATGTAACGAACAACAGTGTATTTTTATATAAAAAGGCAGAAAACTAAATGTAGCTTCATGATGTTTTCTTTAAAAAAAATGGAATGTTCATTTTAACAGTTGATTTTGAGTCTGTACGTGTTGGCCCAGAATTACAGCGCCCACCTGTGGTCTATTTGTGCCACTGCACAGCCTTAGGCTTGGGCACTTCATAGTTGAGCCCCTCAAATTCCTCGCCTGGCTTGAGCTCCGGGCCAGGGATCATAACAGTCTGAAACAGAGGAAGTAAAAGCCAGTGAGCAGAMATTACAACCAGACAAATGGGAGCTCATATTAGCTTGTGTGTACCATACAAGTTACTAAGAACACTGAGTGAGGAAATCTAAGGCCAGTCCCAAAACTGTCTGAGACAAAACACATATGGTAAATAACAGAGTTATTTACCACTCCTGCGCTGTCTTGGCTGTGTGCTTAGGGTCGTTGTCCTATTGGAAGGTGAACCTTCGCCCCAGTCTGAGGTCCTGAGCGCTCTGGAGACGGTTTTCATCAAGGATATCTGTACTTTCCTCCGTTCATCTTTCCCTCGATCTTGACTTGTCTCCCAGTCGCTGCAGCTGAAAAACAACCCCCACAGCATGCTGCCACCACCATGCTTCACCGTAGGGATGGGGCCAGGTTTCCTCCAGATGTGACGCTTGTGCCAAAGAGTCTAATCTTGGTTTCATCCGACCCGAGAGTCTTGTTTCTCATGGTCTGAGAGTCCTTTAGGCAAACTCCAAGCGGGCTGTCATGTGCCTTTTACTGAGGAGTGGCTTCCGTCTGGCCACTCTACCATARAGGCCTGATTGGTCGAGTGCTGCAGAGATGGTTGTCCTTCTGGAAGGTTCTCCCAGCTCCACATAGGAACTCTAGAGCTCTGTCAGAGTGACCTTCAGGTTCTTGCTCACCTCCCTTACCAAGGCCCTTCATCCCCGATTACTCAGTTTGACCAGGAGGCTAGCTCTAGGAATAATCTTGGTGGTTCCAAACTTCTTCCATTTAAGAATGATGGAGTCCACTGTGTTCTTGGGGACCTTCAATGCTGCAGACATGTTTTGGTACCCTTCCCAGGTCTGTGCCTAGACACAATCCGGTCTCGGGAGCTCTACGGACAATTCCTTCGACTTCATGGTATGGTTTTTGCTCTGATATACACTGTCAACTGTGGGACCTTATATAGACAGGTGTGTGCCTTTCCAAATCATATCCAATCAATTGAATTTACCACAGGTGAACTCCAATCAAGTTGAAGAAACATCGCAAGGATGACCAATGGAAACAGGATGCATCTGAGCTCAATTTCAAGTCTCATAGCAAAGGGTCTGAATAAGGCATTTCTGTTTTTTACGTTTTCGCTTTGTCGTTATGGGGTATTGTGTGTAGATTGATGAGAAAAAAATATATATAATCAATTTTAGAATAAGGCTGTAACGTAACAAAATGTGGAAAAGGTAAAGGGGTCTGAATACTTTCCGAATGCAATGTACATGGGACAATATTTTAAATGTCAATTGCTCCTTATTTCAATAACAAACTATAAATTGTAGCATTTGAGACATCTAAAAGATGTGCAATATGAAAATATTGTCCCCTTTACATTGTGTAATTTATTAACTAGCCCCAGAGATAGGCTATCCAATGTCAAACCAACTTCGCCACGGTCACACACTAGTCAGCTGAAGCTAATTGGCAAAAGAAGTTGGCTAGCACTAGCTAGCCTAGGTGACTTCAAGACAAGACCTGGTTAGACTGTTTCAAGTTATCTAGAAGGCTGAGTGACTAACTGTGTACTGTTTTGGCAGAGTGAATGTACAAACACTTACCATGTGCGAACACACAAAAGACACCCACATTAACCCCCCCCCCGCTGCATTTTCTTAATGACCAAGCCAAAAAACTAGGCCAAATCAGGTAGTTCAGATTGACAAACAAGATTAGCCTAAACAGACTTTCACAGCAAGCTATATCAGTGAAAGGAATATATCCATCATGACCAGTGAGTCACTATCTCACTTCCATTAGAAATGCCTCACTGGAATAACTTGGGACACCACCCACCCCTTTCACAGATCATCTTTGCCTGGTAGCCAAGAGTGTAAGCAGTTGATTTGGGTCATATGAGAGTGAGTGTATCTCTTACTGTGTGAGAGCGTTGTGCGCGTCAACGAAGATCTCCTGAGCTTTCACTGGGAAAGCCTTTGTGGTGAACTCAGCGTCATGCTCTTTGATCTTGCGTATCCTGCAGTGGAGAGAAGGTTTGGTGTTCCCACTTTAAATGAACTACAACTTTTAAGCCTTCATAAACCCTTTATAAGGCTTTCATGAATGGACTATAAAACCTTTATAAGTTTGTTTAAAGTGTGATCGGGTTTGTTTCAACGCCAAAGAAGTTAATGCAATATAAGAGACAAATAGGCACTCAGTCTAAGTCTAATGGAGAGTAAGAATATCTAACAAGTACATGGCAGACAGTCTTTGCTAGCTGGGAGAATCATAAAACACGGGACGAGATGTTAAAACTGTCCATTGTGCCAATAGATGGTATGCGATTTGCCGTGATGTTGACAAAGTGGCATGGGAGGTTTATTTCTTAGACTGGGTTAAGATGTCAATTTTGGGACACATTCTCAGTAGTGTGCCTTCGAATCAGTGGGTGTTTCGGCCTTTAATCACTAAACACCCTCATCAAAGGTGGCCAGCTAAATCCAGGGGGGGGGACAGAAAAGGCCCAAGCATCCTCCTACGAAGCCAGAAACTGGACACCTAGCCATGGCCTGGGACTGGAAGATGCTTGTCGATATTGGCCAGCAACTAATTTTTCCACCTGAGATTGCTTCTACCAACCTTAGGCCAGACATGGTACTCTGGTCCCCTTCACGAAAGGCTGTGTACATCATAGAGCTCACAGTCCCGTGGGAAAACTCTGTTGAAGAGGCCTACGAGCGTAAGAAACTGCGTTACACAGAGTTGGCAGTAGACGCAACTCAGCGTGGCTGGAATGCAAAAGTCTGGCCAGTTGAAAAGGGATGCAGAGGATTCGTGGCTTCTTCCACCATCAGGTTGCTGAAAGAACTTGAAATTCACGGACAGGCTCTGTGGCAGACCGTCAGAGCAGTTTCTCAAGCAGCTGAAAGAGGCAGCCAGTGGATCTGGATCAAACGGAAGGACCCTTGCTGGGCTATAACTTCATGACCCCCCCACCCCCACCTGAGAACCCAATTCAGATCCCTCCAACTTGAGGGCATATGAGGTATGCGGTCAGCTGTAGGGCTGGCTCAGGGAAGAGGACGCCCCTKCCTTGCATAGTCCCGTGGGAAATCTTAATTGGGCATGGGACACAAGCTAAGGCTTGATCACCCTTTAGCTGGCCACCTTTGATGAGGGTGTTTAGTGATTAAAGGCCGAAACACCCACCTGCTGCTGTTATGGTTGTCTCATGTGCTGTGTTCCTACTCGTAGTCGGAGTATTTGAGTGTGTGTGAAAGATAAGGAACGATCGCTCAATATCCTACAAAAAGATAGATGTTAGAGTGTGACCCAGGAAGACTGTCTTACGCTAGCTGGGAGGCAGCACCCTGTTTGATCTGCTCTGTGCGCTGTTTCAGRCCCTCTTTSGACAGACTGGAGAGACGAGCATCACCTTCTGGGGGGATATAGGGGTCAAACACTCCCGCTGTGGTAGTGGAAAGGAGAGAGATATTGGTTATTGTGACTACGTATATTATAAGCTTCATTGTAACAGTGGCAACCCTCTTAACTTTGATTCTGTGTACAACAAACTGAAGGTTTGAACTTTAAGATAATGCATATGCAAACCATAATGCATATGCTGATACTGTACCGGTCTAGCTCGCTTTGAGAACAAGTCTACAACATATATTCTCAAAATGGCTGCCAGTCTTACACTACTGCTGATATGCAGTAATCAGCAGTAGTGTCAGACTGTCTGACATTTTGAAAAGTGTATACGCACATAAACAGGTCTGTACCAGTGCAGGCGATGTTGATGGCTCTCTCCATGTACTCCTGCCTCAGGACAACACCTGCCGCTCTGGCTTTGGCCTACTGATCTGCCGACGCTGCTGCCTTCCCTTTTATCCCCACTGCGGGGGGAATGAAGTAGCGCTTCTTGGTCCTTACCGGGACAACAAAGGGCAGGGGATACCGTACCTCCAGCGAAGCCTCTGCATTCTGCATGAGGGAAAAGCAGGTGGATTAGATAAGAAATCAAGGAGTACCAGTCTATGCATAAAGGTTATAGCACAATTTGTTCATGTGGTTTGCAATTCATGGAGATTAGAGAATTGCACATCGTTATCAAATGGTTATTATTGTATGGTTAATATCATAAAATGATGGCACATTCGAGTATATTTTCGTTTATGCATTTAATTGAACAAACAACTTGGTTTTGGAAATAAATACAAAAATGCTAGTCAAAGAGACTGAAGAAAACTGTTATAAAATGCAATTATGACATCTTATTAAGTTACATGTATTTTAGGTTGGCTACGGTGATTGATTAAAGAGTATAGACTAGCTAGGTAGCTAAACTGGTTTAAAACTCAGTCAGTTGAGTTGCCTTCCAAAAAGATCTGCTTGCTGGGTTAAGCTAGGTTAGCTAACTTAGCTAGCCACTGCTGATTATAAACCTAACGTACAGCTTTCAGTGGCATTTTCTGGGGCTGAGCAGTCAATATTTCAATGAATTATGTGTAATTTATAGCTAATGTAATCAATATTCTCTCAAATAATACCTTCAAATTGCTGAATCTCATCCGATGCAAAGGCATTAATGCCCTCCTCATGGACGTCGCCATATTTGCTGTCACACTCAGTTTGGGTGTGTTCAAGAACAATAGACCTGTGCTGTGCTGCGCATTGTTACGATTCTTCTTGAAACGTTTTGGGGGTCACTTAGGCTATTCCACCTTGCTCTGCATTTTAGAATAAACTCTTACTGTTTAGGTTTTTTTTAAATCTTGAGAATCTGCTTTCAGTTATTGTTGGTTTATAGATCAAAGATGTATAGATCAGAAGACCAACAATCTAAGATTTGTCTACAAGGTGTGGCCCAATATTTAACTTTCTGTGCAACATAGTCATTCCGTCTGCATAGGCCATGCAGCATTTATGGTGAGAGCCAACTTATGCTTGGCTTCGCAATTGCATCACACCATCCATACACATCCGACCACATTTTTGGATCAAGCATAAATTGGCTCTTATGGATGCAGGCTACAATTCCAGTTGCTTAGCCGTTGGACACAGATAATAAAGAGTTACATGCATTTAGATGATGGATCATGATAGATGATTGGTTGCTTTTTCATGACATGTTCTGAAGACTTGAGCAGCAGCTACTTCAAACACCTGCAGTGGCTGTGCACGTCTTCTTGGCAGCAGTAGGATTCTTAAGCAAACAACATATAGTTGATAGAGAGATGTCTGCAATGACCTACAAGAGTCATGTGAGTAGCTAAGCCCTCTGACTACTGGTTTCCATAAGTGATTTACACACACTCACTACTAGGCAACCATAAAAACGTTCACAACATAACAAGGTAAACAACCTGTTGTTGATGCAAATTCTTACTTATTTTCAGAGAGTGCAGATTATTTCATTAATTGTTGTTATTTATGCTACTATCTACTACTACTACTAGTAAGGAATGCCACAAACAGAAAGCATGTAATTATCAATTATGATTTATGTCAAATATTTTACATAACATATAGCTATATTTTTGGAGAAATAAAAGGTGACTGCAATTGACAAACAAACTAATTTAAAACCAAAAATATTGAACACACCCCCTTGTTCCAGTGTTCCTCCGCTTCAACGCGATGGCGCTTTTTCCTCGTCATACTGCGCTCCTACACACGTTGTTTCGGTGGATTTGAAGTGAGAGGGGAGGACTCTAGCTGGCAACATTTCTAGCTAAGGATTTTATGTTGCTAGTTCTCGGCCGTCGGGTTTCTCTGTCATTCGTAAAACGAGTCATTCCCCAAGATCCAGTTTTGTTGTCGAATCCCATTTTGCAGGACTTCAGAACTATCAAATTCCGAGTAATACA
Source organism: Salvelinus sp. IW2-2015 (assembly GCF_002910315.2). NCBI lineage: Eukaryota > Metazoa > Chordata > Actinopteri > Salmoniformes > Salmonidae > Salvelinus > Salvelinus sp. IW2-2015. Next base: position 930,106 of record NW_019942505.1, read on the forward strand.
CAGCAGCACCTTCTTCGCAAGCGCTACCAGACAAAATACAGACACCATGCCTGAAAGGAGGCCCTTCGTAAGGTTGCCCACTGACGTCTACCCCGTCAACTACGGGTTGTGCTTGAAGCCCGACCTCATCGACTTCACTTTCGAGGGCAAGTTAGAGGCGATTGTGAAGGTAGGTGAAGTAATTGAAAGATCATTTGTATAGTACTTTGTGCATGGCGGGGACTCCCTTGTGTAATCTATTYTGCCTAGTTTACAACGTTCGAATGGCGAACGGCAAAATGCTAACTAGCTAGTCGTCTAACGTTAGCGCGAACTCCTAACTAATGTTATCTACTAGCCCATGATGGTAGTGGCAAACAGCTAGCCTAACTCACTTTAGCTAGGTTGAAAATAAATTAGCGCTTTACCTGCTCTGAATGGTACTGTCCAGAGTAACTAGCTACCTAACGTTACCTAGCTGAACCGTCATTCGCTAGTTAACTGTTAATACTAGTTAGTTAGATAGTTATGCACATTAACGTTAGCTCGCTGTCATTTTTGCAAATCGTTAACTGGCTAATAGTCACTACTACATCTCACTTGAAATTAATGTATAGTATGATCAACGTCAATACAAAGATGTGTATTTAGCTTAAATGCTAACGTTAGTTTTATGCCAGCGTACCCAGTTAGCATGCGCGCTAGTGCTACCTTGCTAACTGAGCTAATGTTTGCTAAATCATAGCTAGCAAATGTCTTCCTGCTAGAGAAGACCTCCCAGCTTCCGCCTCTGTTAACCTATTTGGCAAGCGTGTTGTTAGCAGACCATGAAATGACAAAACACTAGACATTCGCAACACCCGTGACGTGTAACATTCAGAACTCATCTTGTTTGATATGTACGACAAATTTGGCTAAATGATTCCTAATCGTTGCCTGTTGGTGTAAACCAATTACTACATACGGATGGGCATGAGTTCTCAAAGCTCGCTCTTTAACCATAGATTCATTTTTTTWATATACTGAAACTATTTGGTGGAATGTGCCTGGGCTACCCGAACATTTTGTCTTAAAGACAACTTTTGACTTGCGGGACACAACAAAAAAGAAACCAAGCCAAACATCACACCGTTTCTCTCCCAAAATTCCCTTTCCCCTCCATGTCTCATTCGCTCAATTGCGTTCTGACTGCTTCCTACACACAGGCGTGCTGAGTGCGCATCACAAGCTCCTGTTAGGTCTACATAAATAAATGCCTATAAAAATGTATCTGGTGGGATACACAAACTACATTCCTTGCCAAATGATGAGTTTTCACAAATTATAAATGGATTGCCTATTTTCCGCTGGATTCACCTAGACTGACCAGGTGAAAGCTGTTATTCCTGATTGATGTCACTTGTTAAATCCACTGCAATCGGTGTAGAAGATGAAGGGGAGGAGACAGGTTAAAGAAGGATTCTTAAGCCTTGAGGCATGGATTGTGTATGTGTGCAGTTCAGATTGTGAATAGGCAAGACAAAATATGTCAGGCGCACCGGTTTGTGTCGAACTGCAACACTGCTGGGTTTTTCATGTTCAACCGTTTCCCGCGTGTATCAAGAATGGCCCACCACCCAAAGGACATCCAGCCAACTTGACACAACCGTAGAAAGCATTGGGTCAGCATGGGCCAGCATCCCTGTGGAACTCTTTTGACACCTTGTAGAGTCCATTCCCTGACGAATTGGTCCTGTTCTGAGGGYAAAAGGAGGKGGTTTAACTCAATATCAGGAAGGTGTTCTTAATATTTTGTAAACTTTGTGTGGGGAAATTAGGATTTGTTATCTGTAATGGTTATGATAAATTAGGCATTGTTGCGATCTGTTGGCATATATGTTAACTGCCCATCCCTAATACTACACCACATGTGTATTAGACTTGCTTGCTTCATTTGATTAGTTTCTAATGGGTGTCATATTTGGTGCCAAATATAGTGCGTATATTGCCCTCGGATGTTTGCATACACCATCTTCATCTCAGAACACAGGCTACGAACACAAGTTACTTGTCATCATGTGGACATAACACTGGCTGTATTTCAATGACACTGCCGGGCTAAACTATTTTAGTTCTTGCCACACAAACATTGTCTAAATCTAAGAGATTACTGTATGGTTATCTATGTGCCACTGATCTATGTTTGGTAGCCTATCCATAGGAGGACGGCACATTGTATTACGTAGTTGGTGAACAGCATATTCCAAGGAAATTAGGCTAGATCAAAGGCTACTCTTGATTAGGCTGCTCTTGGCGTTTAAGTGACAAATAGTTGTCAAGTAGGGCAATTTCAACTGCAATACATGGGCTATGTGTTGTCAGTTGCATGGTTGTTATTTGCATGCACATGCTATAATTTCATTAGCCAAGTTAATGACAAAGCCAGCCCATGATTTAAAAGTTGTCAGATAACCGCACAATAGCCAATGAGATGCATAGCGACGTGGCACCGTGCCATCACCGAGCGCGCTCTATAATTACATCCCTGCCTTCTCGGTTACAACCTCCCAGCTCTCGATTTGAGTATCAAAATAAACTACGGCAGCACCCAACCGTCAATAACTGGGCCTAGCCTACTCTCTCAAAGCTGCATCTGAGTGTGCTGCTGGGTTCCGCCCTCAATAAGTCGGACGCTGACCGTCACATGAGCCGCTATCACATTGCATTCTAGTCAGAAGCCCTACAGGATGTCTCTTTCTTTCCCTCTCTCCAAACCATCTTTTGCTCCCGTTCCGATCTCCCTGACAAGCCACAATGTTTTCACGGTGACACTGAGCCACTTGATCGCTGCTGTCTGACACAACAGATTAGATTTACCCTTATAGTGGATTTGCTTATGGCAGGAAAAACAAAAAATATCCTAGTTTAGAAGTATTATATCGAGGCAGTATTATCGTTGAGGGACTCTAGAATGACTGCCCATATACAGTGGGGAGAACAAGTATTTGATACACTGCCGATTTTGCAAGTTTTCCTACTTACAAAGCATGTAGAGGTCTGTAATTTTTATCATAGGTACACTTCAACTGTGAGAGACGGAATCTAAAACAAAAATCCAGAAAATCACATTGTATGATTTTTAAGTAAATAATTTGCATTTTATTGCATGACATAAGTATTTGATACATCAGAAAAGCAGAACTTAATATTTGGTACAGAAACCTTTGTTTCAATTTAAGCGATCATACGTTTCCTGTAGTTCTTGCCTAGGTTTGCACACACTGGCAGCAGGATTTTGGCCCACTCCTCCCTACAGATCTTCTCCAGATCCTTCAGGTTCGGGGCTGTCGCTGGGCAATACGGAGTTTCAGCTCCCTCCAAAGATTTTCTATTGGGTTCAGGTCTGGAGACTGGCTAGGCCACTCCAGACCTTGAGATGCTTCTTACGGAGCCACTCCTTAGTTGCCATGGCTGTGTGCTTCGTGTCGTTGTCATGCTGGAAGACCCAGCCACGACCCATCTTCAATGCTCTTACTGAGGGAAGGAGGTTGTTGGCCAAGATCTCGCGATACATGGCCCATCCATCCCCCTCAATACGGTGCAGTCGTCCTGTCCCTTTGCAGAAAAGCATCCCCAAAGAATGATGTTTCCACCTCCATGCTTCACGGTTGAGATGGGTTCTTGGGGTGTTACTCATCCTTCTTCTTCCTCCAAACACGGCGAGTGGAGTTTAGACCAAAAAGCTCTATTTTTGTCTCATCAGACCAAATGACCTTCTCCCATTCCTCCTCTGGATCATCCAGATGGTCATTGGCAAACTTCAGACGGGCCTGGACATGCCTGGCTTGAGCAGCGGGGATCTTGCGTGCGCTGCAGGATTTTAATCCATGACGCTTGGTGTGTTACTAATGGTTTTCTTTGAGACTGTGGTCCCAGCTCTCTTCAGGTTTTGACCAGGTCCTGCGTGTAGTTCTGGGCTGATCCCTCACCTTCCTCATGATCATTGATGCCCCACGAGGTGAGATCTTGCATGGAGCTCCAGACGAGGGTGATTGACCGTCATCTTGAACTTCTTCCATTTTCTAATAATTGCGCCAACAGTTGTTGCCTTCTCACCAACTGTTGCCTATTGTCCTGTAGCCATCCAGCCTTGTGCAGGTCTACAATTGTATCCCTGATGTCCTTACACAGCTCTCTGGTCTTGGCCATTGTGGAGAGGTTGGAGTCTTGTTGATTGAGTGTGTGGACAGGTGTCTTTTATACATGTAACGAGTTCAAACAGGTGCAGTTAATACAGGTAATGATGAAGAACAGGAGGGCTTCTTAAAGAAAAACTAACAGGTCTGTGAGAGCCGGAATTCTTACTGGTTGGTAGGTGATCAAATACTTATGTCATGCAATAAATTGCAAATAATTACTTAAAAATCATACAATGTGATTTTTCTGGATTTTTGTTTTAGATTCCGTCTCTTACAGTTGAAGTGTACCTATGATAAAAATTACAGACCTCTACATGCTTTGTAAGTAGGAAAACCTTCAAAATCGGCAGTGTATCAAATACTTGTTCTCCCCACTGTATATATATATATACTTGATAATTCAACTTAATCTCTTATCTTTAGAAAAAATGTGGGGGAAATGACATGCCAAGCTGCTATATACGGCATTTTGTTTATTTTCACTGGGGTCATTGGAGTAGCTTTATTATAAAGCAGCCTCTGACACCCTCCTGGTGTGTATATACATATATTTTTTTTACAGAAATTAAAAATATGGCATTCTTATGTCATACCAGGTTTATATACAAGGTCTGCTAGTCCCGATTTTACTTAGTAGTTGTGTTTCTGTCGTTTTCCAGGTTTAACCTTGGCCACTAATCAGATTGTGATGAACTGTGCTGACATCGACATCATCACAGCATCCTTTGTACCAGAGGGAGGGGAAGGTGAGGGTGAGATTCTGTCAATTGTCTTTTCATTTTTCTCTTAAATATAGACAAACTATTATATATTTTATATATTCAATGTATTTCTTCTATTTCCTGATTAGACCTGCTTTCCAGGCTTGTTAGGCACATTTGTATATTATTTTCGTATGTTATGGCAGCGAATATCAGCCTTGCATTTTTTCCCTTCTCTTTAGAAATTAATGCTACAGGATTCAACTATCAAAATGAGGACGAGAAAGTCACTCTGTCATTCCCTAGTGCTCTACAGAAAGGTAAGTTGAAGGACTTGCCGTTAACCAGAATGGCTACAGGGCTTTTTAGGGTTCTAATGAACCCTCCACTCTCTGCCATTAATTATTCTTCCTGGTGTTTGACAAAAACAAACCTCTTATTGTAGTAAAGGCTGAATAAACACATGTTGGCTTTTTTGCACCTGTTTCCCAGGATCCGGTACATTGAAGATTGACTTTGTTGGGGAGCTGAATGACAAAATGAAAGGGTTCTACAGAAGTAAATATGCAACTCCTGCAGGAGAAATCCGCTATGCTGCTGTCACACAGTTCGAGGTACAGTAACTAGGCGCTCCTCCTGTCCTGCATTACTTCTGTTACCATAATGAGTACAGGTTCTCTAGGCAGCAGAGTTGATTGCTTAACCCATGTTGAAATAGTGTAAAAGGAATGTGACTGCCATTTGACCACAATGTTTGAGGATTGTCACACCCTGGCTATAGGCTGAATGTTTTAGCAACCATTGTTGGAGATTCTTGATAATTCAACTTTGTAATCTCTTATCTTTAGAAAAAATGTGGCGGGGAAATGACATGCCCAGATGCTATATACGGCATGTTGTTTATTTTCATTTTTCACTAGAGGTCATTGGAGTAGCCCTCTGACACCCTCCAGGATGTTTGCCTGACCTAACACGCTGTGAAACGTGTTGTCCACTCTGTCTCGCTTAATCTCCTATGGTCTTTTCTCCTCTTCTCTTCTCTCCTCAGGCCACGGACGCTCGCCGGGCCTTCCCCTGTTGGGAYGAGCCAGCTATCAAAGCCACCTTTGACATCTCTCTGATAGTTCCCAAGGAACGAGTAGCCTTGTCAAATATGGTACGTGTCACACTAACTCTTCTGCCTGGGGACGCCAAACAGCTTGAGTCACATTTCGCTACTCTGTTGTTGCGCTCTGCTAACATTGGCTTATGTAACATAAGACGGTCTTGTTGGGTCACTGCATTTCCTCCCATCTAGCTGCAAGAATTAGTCTGCTGGCATTCAAAATTCAACTGAATTAGTATGTTTTTCCAAGATGTCTGCCCTGTGGACTGTTAAAGGCTATGAGCTCATTCTTCAAAAGCATTGCTGACTCTATGACTTTCTGATTACATTTTCTGTCCGTACTAATATGCCCTTGTCCTCAATGACACAGAATGTCATCGATCGAAAGCCACATCCAGAAGATGACAGCCTTTTGGAAGTGAAGTTCGCCACCACCCCCATTATGTCCACATACCTTGTAGCGTTCGTCATCGGCGAATACGACTTTGTAGAAGGCCAATCGTCGGACGGCGTGACCGTACGCGTCTACACGCCTACCGGAAAGGCGGAACAAGGGAAATTTGCACTAGAGGTGAGTTGTTTTTACCCCTTTTTAAACTTGGATACTGGTTAGACCAGTACTAAACTCTAGTCATGTATCACATATTGATGAATGACAGTTACTGCTAGCACAACAATCTATTGGCATCAAGTGTAAAATAGAAAAAAAACTAGATATCATTTCCATCTACTTTTCTCACAGGTTGCTGTAAAGACCTTACCTTTCTACAATGACTACTTCAATGTTCCTTACCCATTGCCTAAAATTGATCTAATAGCTATCGCTGACTTTGCTGCTGGTAAGTACAATTCAAATGACTCTATTTCAATTATTATATTTTGACGAAAAATAGGAATTATAGTCAAGATCTAACACGCTTGGTGCTGCCCCCTCCAGGTGCCATGGAAAACTGGGGCCTTGTTACYTACAGGTAAATCTAAAGTAATGTTGCTAAATTTGCAACTAATGAGAGGATGCACAGTTAGCCTGCCAGTCATGTTATTCCACAAAAATATTATTTGATTACCACTAGCGGGAAATGTATGTGATTTCTTTATATTTTTTTATATGCTATTTATGTTTTTGTGTTAATGCATGATACCACTAGGGGGAGTGTGAAATGAATCACTTTTGCGCTTGTTTTTCTTCGAGTTGACCTCGCTGTTTGACCTYGTTTCCCAGGGAGACGGCGCTGCTGATTGACCCGAAGAACTCGTGCTCGTCCTCACGGCAGTGGGTGGCCCTGGTGGTGGGACACGAGCTAGCTCACCAGTGGTTCGGGAACCTGGTCACCATGGTAAACGACCACTGCGCTCTTTACTGCTTATGTAGAAACTAAAAGCGCTCTCCTGGTCAATGACAGRAGGACATTACATTATTGAAGATTAAATAATATGATCAACATTCTTCAATTGCGTTGGCGTATACATTGTTGTCCCGAGTATGTTTTAGTCAATATGATCGCCTTTTGCCTTGTAGGAATGGTGGACCCATCTGTGGCTTAACGAGGGCTTTGCATCATGGATCGAGTACCTCTGTGTGGACCACTGCTTCCCTGACTACGACATCTGGACACAGTTTGTGTCTGCCGACTACACCCGCGCCCTGGACCTGGATGCGCTGGACAACAGTCATCCCATCGAGGTGTGTTGGCTTTAAATTTGCAAGATTGTGTGTGTGTGTGTACTGGACCAAAGTTTTCCAGTAGATTTGAATGTACGTGAGGTATCTCTATCAGATGAAAGCGACCCTCGTACCGCGTTTTGAAAGCATGAACTGACTGATCCCCTGTACTGCAGGTGAACGTGGGCCACCCGTCGGAGGTGGATGAAATCTTTGATGCCATATCCTACAGTAAAGGAGCGTCTGTGATCCGTATGCTGCACAACTACATAGGAGACGAGGTGAGGAGCKGCTGCCCAGGCACACTGCCATGTTGTCCACTAATTAGTCAAGCTCTCTTTCATGTACTAGCTAAAAGGGTATTCCGTGAACAAGTGTCTCTGTTAACTATTTGTATATTTTCATCTCAGATGTTTTTCTTGATATTCTAGCTTTCTTTGTAAACCTTTTTTGTTTCTTCTGTCTCTAGGATTTTAGGAAAGGAATGCATTCCTATCTGTTGAAGTTCCAACATAAAAATGCRGCAACAGGTAACACTGTCAAGTCTCCTATAAATGTCATGAATTTATAATGGCTTGTCTGGTCCATTATAACAAGATTGTTATTTGAGCGTTGTAATTGGTTGGTGACCACCTCTCTCCCCACCACCTTTCCCAGAGGACCTATGGGAATGTCTGGAACAGGCTAGCGGGAAACCCATCGCCCTGGTGATGAGCTCCTGGACTAAGCAGATGGGCTTCCCTATAATCGTAGTGGACCAGGAGCAGGTAAATAGACCACAATGGAAATTGTCTTTGGACAATATGAATGTACTGTTTTATGTCCTGTGAGAGGGGATCTCTCTGTTGTGGATATAGCTGTTTGTGTATTAAATAATCAAATACTTTTTGTTTTTGTAGCAAGGGGATGATCGCATCCTCAAGATATCTCAGAAGAAATTCTGTGCCAGTGGACCACATAATGGTAAGATAATATTTTCCAATAAATCAACACAAAAAAAGCCAAGTACAAATCGCTGGTTCACTACTTGTCACTTATTAGCTACATGAGACAAAGTTCCTACTTTGCTCCATCTCATTGGRTCTTGCTTGTGTCAATCATCCACCAGGTGAGGACTGCCCTAACTGGATGGTACCAATCAGTATCTGTACCGGTGAGGACCCCGGCTGTACCAAGCTCAAGGTGCTGCTGGACAGCCCAGAGACCACCATCACGATCAACAACGTCAGCCCTGACCAGTGGGTCAAGGTGAGGCCAACCAAATTCCACCTATTACATCTGTCTAATATAGAATTGAGTTGAAAACTGAGGCCTTAAAATGTGTACTATAACCCTTATACAGAGTTGCATGTTTAGGGAATTAGAAATCTGTCTAATAAAAGTGTAATGGATACAAGAATGCTCGCTTCAAGAGCCATGACCWTGAAGGTCTGCTTGCTTGGAGAATTATAAACGTTTGTGAATGGGCCGTAACATTCATGATTCTGAGTCTGTTTAGTGTTTACTAACGGGTGGGAGATCATTGGGAGTTCAGTAAACCAATCACCTGACCAAAAGGGTCGGCGAAGTTAAGCCAACCATGACCCTTGAAGGTCTTTGAAAGGGGTCAAAAGGTCACACAGTTGGATATTGAAGGGGCCACTAGAGGGTCAGGATTTGTGAATGGACCATATAAATTGCTGTTTACTGAAAGGACATCATTAATGTCRAAGTAAGTTTGGGGAACTGAGAACCATTAAAGAATAACCACTTGATTGGGACTTGTGGTTGCTTGAGTGGGAGCATAGCCTGGCTAGTCCCTATCTAGTTAGCAATGCTAAAGAGGATCCACAAGGCCAGTGGTTCCCAATCAGGGGAACTAGGACCCCTAGGGGTACTTGGCCTATCCACAGGGGTACTTGATAAAACTCATGAGACCATAGGCCTACTGCTAAAATGCWCAAGGGGAYACTTCAAGGGTACTCCATGCAGAGCAAAATTAAATTGGTAGTACAGTAACTGAAAAGGGTTGGGAACCACTGCACAAGGCTATGGTAGGGAGAGTGAAACTATGAGTGTGCCATTCAGAACAGAGAATGATCTATGTACGGAGTTGATCAAAGGGATAGAAAATATCTCTTCCTGTTTCCTTAATGCTAAGCTGCACTTTTTATGGCTAGAATAGATCATTTTGTTTATTTTTTTGGGTGGGTGTCACTCAAGCATATAAGGGCTTTCTTCCACACTTGCTTGTTAGGCAGATTTATTTTCCGCTTTAGCTAACAAGTTTGGAACAGCAAATGGTTTGGCATGACGCCAACAAAGTAGTGGAAGAAAACAGATTGGCAACAAGGCTATTCAACTGTCCTCCTCCTCCCCCTATAGATCAACCCAGGAACAGTGGGCTTCTACAGGATCCAGTACAGCTCGGCCATGTTGGAGAGCCTGCTGCCTGGTATCAGAGACCTCACCCTGCTGCCTGTTGACCGTCTGGGCCTGCAGAACGACCTCTTCTCCCTGGTGAGTGACACAGACTACCGTCAACACTACACCAGCATGCCCTTTAGCTCGACGCTAACGCTCAATAATAAATTGGATATGTATGGTAATGGTGCTTGTATATAAAGTCAGTCATGGACAGGGAAAGGGTCAGTTCCTGTAACAATCATATTCAGGGAATGGCTTGAAAGTCACCGTAAAATCAAAAATCCTTTCTGCCACAAACGCTTCTTTCCTCTTCCATATAGCAAGGCCCCATCTGACTAGCCTAGCGCTACAGTAGCAAAGAAACACAACCTTTGGTGTATAAACAGATCATTTTTGAGGAAGCCCAGGGTCAAAGCTTCCCCTAAAATAAACTCTAGCYGCTTAATGTTGTAAAGGAAACCCCAACATAGTGTCATATCAAATTTTATTTGTCACATGCGCCACAGTGAAATGCTTACTTAAAAGCCCTTAACCAACAATGCAGTTCTAAGAAAAATAAGTGTTAAGTAAAAAATAACAAATGTCTTAATAGGGCGTTGGGCCAYCACTAGCTTCAATACACCTTGGTATAGCTTCTGCAAGTTTCTGGAACTCYATTAGAGGGTGCGACACTGTTCTTCCATGAGAAATTCCATCATTTTGGTGTTTTGTTCATGGTCGTGGGAAAACACTGTCTCAGGCGCCATTCCGGAATCTCCCATAAGTATGCAATTGGTTTGAGATCTGGTGACAGACAGCCATATGGTTTACATCAGGGTTCCCCAACCCTGTTTTTRGGCCACCACTAGCCAGAACAGTGTAGGTTTTTGCTCCAACCCCAGTTGTAACTAACCTGATTCATCTTATCAACCAGCTAATTATTAGAATCAGGTTGGCTAGATTAGGGCTGGAGTGAACCTACACGACTGTAGCTCTCCAGGAACAGGGTTGGACAGCCCTGGTTTACCTAGTTTTCATACTCATCAAACCATTCAGTGACTACTTATTCCCTGTGGTTGGGGGCATTGTCATCCTATGGGGGCGTAGTTGGATTGGTTGTTTAGCAACCAAACCAATGCGTGTGCTACTATGGGCCAGAACAGACAGGGTTGTTTAGACTGACACGTAAACTATATTTAGTCTCCAAATGTTTATTGAAAACATACATTTGCACAATGAGCAYGTGTTGTCTCTCAAATAGTTGTTGGTTAGATAGCTAGTGAATTTGAGCCATATTAGTATAGCCATGACATCAGTCAAAACAAGATACAACTAGCTGAAGCGAACCACCTACGATTCCCCACATGGCAGCTTCTTGTCATTGTTGCTCGCTATCTGACCCTTCAGAATCATAACAACGCACGCCTTCTGGACACATCGATGCACACATGTCATTGTTTGTGATGTTGTCAGCCAACCTGTCTATAGCTGTGGTAGCCAAAATAATTCTCTGCCCAGCATTTTTATACATTACCCTAATCATCATGATGATAATTGCTTGATTAACTCAGGAACCACATCTGTGGTCGTGGTGCGTGGGTCATCCGCAACTGCACGACTATATGTATTAAAAAAGAGGCCATGGGCCGGACCCTAATCTGAAAATATAGGAAATGCGCTGTACTGTAGGCTACAGTCAGACCGCGGAATGTTTTTTTTTGACAGGGGTGTAGGATTTMTTTTTGCCTAATTTAGATGTGTTTCTGATTTAAAAAAAATATATATATATATAAATCTGACATTTTGGTAGGCTATTTGGAGAGCTTGGGCCTCAGGTTTAGGCTGTTCCTGTGATTTTCATATGCACATTTGAATCTAAATTAAATGAATGAAAATGATACAATTCTAAAAGTAACTTCTATTGCCAATATGTAAAAATAGCCTACATAAAGCCCCAAAATTATATTGCAACCTGCAGGTAGAAAATATCCTGATTTATTAAAAAATAAAAAATAAAAAAAATATAAAAAAATATAAAAAAAAATCCTATAAATCACATTGGCTTTGCCTGTCTGCAAGGAACTTGAAACATTGTATGAACTTGGTCCAGCCGAAAGCTGGTGCTTGCAACATTGTGTAAAATATTCTGGGCCCTCAGTTTCCTGCACCAGTGAGCTTCAGACACACAGCTGTTGACTATTTGCGCAAGGGCTAAGAAGTAATCAGGAAGGCATATTTTATGACGTTTCCACCGGATCTGAGCTTTACTTTCTTTCCCCTTTCATGCTGAGTGGTAGRATAATCGAAAGGGAGAGAGCTGGAAAGATTGTTTAAATAGGTACGTTGAGGAAAATATTGTATTTCTCAATGGATGTAAAAATACTTTGTTTACTTGCAGTTTGAAGTGAAGAAATTACTTTGAGAAGCTCCACGGTGATGGCAAGTTAAGACAATCAGAAATGGTATCAGATCACTTATAGGCCTACATTTAGTCCTAGTCCTACTTCTATGCGTAATCAGCTGCGTGTCCTTACTCAAAATTGACAGGAGCGCTTCAAACAAAGGACAATGAATAAATTGACAACTTGTAAATGGAATGAAATGAACCGAAACTTTTGTCTCTCGAGTGTAGCCTACGTTGTGCGCTTTGCAAACATACCCACTCCTAGAATGAGAACGGTAAGACTGTAATAATAATATATTGAATGCATTAACAGAAATAACTGTAACCAAACATTATAGACGATAAATTATGGGAATTAAGGGTAAATGTACTAGTGTGCCATCCCCGCGGCCTCCACAATGGATTAGTCCACTCAGAGGCGTGAATCGGACAGGTTTCTCATGTGCCATGAATTTTTTTAAATTTTGTGTTTGTGTGCGACTCCTCGAGTACAAAAAATCTTATATCAATCATCTTTTTGCAGATGGAACCTTATAGACCCAAGCTCTCTGTCGTTTTGACCGGCTGTAAGGAAGTAGAAAGCTGTGAAAACGCCCCAACATGTTTCTGATAAGTTTTCAGTTCGGTTTGGATGCATATTTTATGTGGTAGGAAATATGATCAGCTTTTATGATGCTGATTTTAAGAGAGCAYCTCTACAGATGTTCCCCTAACTGCATTCGCATTCTCTCAAGATGCTGAAAGAAATCWTATTTCTCCACATATTTCAAAATGTGCATTTGGTGCTGCAAGAAATGCTTAATTCTGCAGGAGTTAATATTAAGGCTATGTGAGAGGTTMTAGACCTACAGTCAGTRTCCAGATTTCATTTTCCATTTAATCCATCTGAACAGTAGGCTAAAGTTCCCTGTYTTGACTGTSGAATATGTATAGTGCCCCAAACATTACTTTTCTGGSCCTCCCTTTTCTTTATTTTCACYTCCATTTTGCCGCATTTCWCTTATTTAAACTCYGACATTCACTTTTTCTGTCCKTTCCCAAAAGTATTTGGTGATTGGCATGTAGGCTATTTGGTGCGTGTACAGTTAGGCCCAAAAGCTTATAGGCTTACGTACAAATGCCAGATGGCCTAAAAAGAATGAARGGAAAAACSTCAATGTAGCCTATAGATATATAAATTAAACTTGTATGTATTTTCTCTTTATTCAACCTGCCCTTCATCTATACAATATTTAATGAGCCTAAACCAACCCCACGGATCAACYCGCGCATCACTACTGTGTGGAAGCACCTGCTTTCGATATACTTTGTATCCCTCATTTACTCGTGTTTACATTATTTTGGCAGTTACCTACCTGTACATGTTATTGTTTTGTGGCCATGTAAACGTAACTTATGATTGGGTAACGATATTTCTCCTTTCTCCCTCAGCACCCATGAGTATTAAGCTCTTCGACTAAGATATGTCATGTGAATTGTTAAGCATTGATTCTTTGGCCTTTTTTCTCACCAAAGCCTCTTATGAAGATGTTTACTGTAGACGTTAGATAAACAATGTGTAATCTAATCAACTTGTTTTCCTGCTTTATCCTATTCCTCAAAAGCTTTGTCCCATTCATTCAGGGCTCAATTACAAAAAACTTGGTACATAACATCACAATACTGTGACTCTTACCAACTTTTCCCCTGCTTTTACCTCTTCTATTCCTCTTTTACCTCTTCCCCTCATTCTTCATATTCTCTTCTTCTATTCCTCTTTCACCTCTTCCCTCATTCTTCATATTCCTTCTCTTCTATTCCTCTTTTACTCTCCTTTATTTTCTCTTCTATCCCTTCTACCTCCACCCCCCATTCCTTTTCTTCTTGTCCCCATGTTCATCCTATTAATCATTTCATCTTCCTCAGTCGCCGCTGGCATGATCACACGGTGAGGTGCTGAAGCTGATGGAGGCCTTCGTCAACGAGCCCAACTACACGGTGTGAGCGACCTGAGCTGCAACCTGGGCGTGCTCTCCTCCTGCTCTCCCACACCGACTTCCACGAGGAGATTCAGGATTCATCGTACCTGTTCACTCCCATCGGCCTCAAGCTGGGCTGGGAATGCAAGCAGGGCGAAGGTGAGCCCCCTGGGGCCGGTGGTAAGAGCTAAGAACTGAGCTGCCGAGTCATTCCGGAGTCGATCCTCAGCCTTAAGCCCCAAGTCACTTGATGTAGCTCTGATTGGGTTGGATAGTTGTAAGAGAGATGGTAATCAGACTACATTGCACTCTTGATAGGGTTGGTGGGATTTATTTATTATTATTTATTATTTATTATTATTATTTATTTTCTGTTATATTGCTGACACCTATACGATCCTTTCAGATCTGCTCAAGTGCCTAGGGGTTAGGGGCTAAGGGTCAGGTTTGGAATTAGGCAAGTGTTTTCTGTAGTAGGGGTATCAGCCCAGAGCTGGTGATGTATGGATTTACTGGCTCCTGGATTGCCTAGCAGTAGATAAATTCTGTCTTTTTGGATGAAGTTCAGTGTGTCAAAGCGCTTGTTTTTAACGTGTTTGAGACTGACTGGCGCTTTTTTTCCTTTCCCCTTCTGTTCTCTGGCCCCCGGTTCTTCTATTCCCCCCCCCCCCTCTCAGGTCACCTGGATGCCCTGCTGAGGGGCCTGGTTCTGGGGAAGCTGGGGAAGGCGGGACACAAGCCCACGCTGGAGGAGGCCCGGCGGCGATTCAAAGACCATGTGGAAGGCAAGCAGATCCTCTCTGCAGACCTCAGGAGCCCAGTAAGTTGTTCTGCCCCCCGTCACACACACACACACACACACACTTATTCATAGAAACACACACGTATTCTTAACATGTAGTTACATAAACAAAGGCCCCATTCCAAACTAACCTTTGCCCTCTAACCCTAGGCTCTTGATGACTTTCGTGAATTTAAAAGATTTGATTGGTCAGCAATTTGATAATGTCTCCACCTAGGCCTCTGGTTGGCTAGGTGACGCTTCTTCAGTACTGCTTTCACCTGTCCATTAATTTTAATCAATTGTGGTCAACATTTCAACAATGGGCCTGTAGTCATGTTATTGATTCTACTTTCAAACAGTGACTTCTCATTTGTMGATAATTTAAGTGCTAATGATAGTTATTTAGTACCATCATGACTGGAAGTAGATGCCGTTTATGATGAGACAAAGACATAAAATTCTTGTAAAATCAAGTGATGAAACCATATTGAATGCCCATGTGTATGGTCTTTGTTTCTCTTCAGGTGTACTTAACAGTGCTGAAGCATGGTGACAGTGCCACGTTGGACACAATGCTGAAGGTAAGTCACACCAGCTAATGGTGTATTCACTAGTGCACACCGTAGCAAAATGTTTTGTAACGAAGCCAAGCATTTCTTATTGGATAAATTCAGATTAGTCCCTCCCTGTTTCTGCTCATTTGGTTCTGAGACAATACACCCCAGCCAGGCCAGCTGGTTGGAGATCAGTCTCCTCAATATCATGAGTCATATATTGTATCATGAATGATTTCAATAACATTTCCTCAGTCAGATGAACAGGATTACCAGCTCGTTCCATGTCCTAGACTCTCGTTAGAGCCTCACCAATAATCTGTGACAGATAAAGCTTTAATCACAGTCAATTGATATAATTTGATTTCGTCCCATAAATGTCACAAAGGTAAAATATGTATATATTTTTCTCTCACGTTATTGCTGTCTAATCTCTCCCATCCTCTTCAGCTTCACAAGCAGGCTGACATGCAGGAGGAGAAGAACCGCATAGAGAGAGTGCTGGGAGCCATCTCTGCCCCCGACCTCATCCAGAAAGTCCTCACCTTTGCCCTCTCGGTATGTGCACACAACCATTCTTGCCCTGGCATCTGGAGTGTGTTACTTGCTCCTGCTATTTTGTCAGGAGAATATAAAAGACAAAACAGAAATCCCTAGAAACATTAGTATTTACACCTGGTGTTCTATTAACACCTTGTGTTCTTTTGGTCTCGCTTTTATGGCATTCTTTCTTGAATATAGCCGGTGCAATTGTTAACACTGGTGTTAACTAGCTTTGTAATTGTAGCCTTCCTAGTTGTTTTGGTCATAGGAGTTTGCTTATAGGATGAGCATGATGAATATATGTAAATTGGCAAAAACAGACCGCTCTGTTTCCCCTACCCAGGAGGATGTGCGTCCCCAGGACACGGTGTCAGTAATCGGGGGCGTGGCCGGAAGCAGTAAGCATGGAAGGAAAGCCGCCTGGAAGTTTGTCAAAGACAACTGGGAGGAGCTTCACAACCGCTACCAGGGCGGCTTCCTCATATCACGGCTCATCAAGGTAAGGGCTCCTTTCATTAAGCAATTTTTCTCCATAGCATTGTTTAACTGTTCTTATTCTCATATTTTCCTCAGCTCCTCAGAGGGCACTGTATACAGTGCATTTTGAGAGTATTCAGACCCCTTGACTTTTAACACATTTTGTTACGTTACAGCCTTATTCTAAAATGGATTAAATAAAAAAYAATTCCTCAGCAATGTACACACAATACCCCATAATGACAAAGCGAAGAAAGGTTTTTAGAAAAGTTTGCAAATTTTTATTCAAAACAACAACATAAGTATTCAGACCCTTTGCTATGAGACTCGAAATTGAGCTCAGGTGCATCCTGTTTCTATTGATCATCCTCRATGTTTCTACAACTTGATTGGAATCCACCTGTGGTAAATTCAATTGATTGGACATGATTTGGAAAGGCACACCTGTCTATATAAGGTCCTGCAGTTGACAGTGTACAGTTGAAGTCTGATGTTTACATATACCTTAGCCAAATACATTTAAACTCAGTTTTTCACAATTCCTGGCATTTAATCCTAGTAAAAATTCCCTGTCTTAGGTCAGTTAGGATCACCACTTTAACTTTTTTTAAGAATGTGTGAAATGTCAGAATAATAGTAGAGAGGATGATTTATTTAAGCTTTTATTTCTTTCATCACATTCCCAGTGGGTCAGAAGTTTACATACACTCAATTACTATTTGGTAGCATTGCCTTTAAATTGCTTAACTTGGGTCAAACGTTTCGGGTAGCCTTCCACAAGCTTCCCACAATAAGTTGGGTGAATTTTGGCAATTCCTCCTGACAGAGCTGGTGTAACTGAGTCAGGTTTGTAGGCCTCCTTCCTCACACACACTTTTTCAGTTCTGCCACACATTTTCTATGGGATTGAGGTCAGGGCTTTGTGATGGCCACTCCAATACCTTGACTTTTTTGTCCTTAAGCCATTTTGCCACATTGGAAGTATGCTTGGGGTCATTGTCCATTTAGAAGACCCATTTGCGACCATGCTTTAACTTCCTGACTGATGTCTTGAGATGTTGCTCCAATATATCAACATAATTTTACTTTCTCATGATGTGATCTATTTTGTGAAGTACACCAGTCCCTCCTGCAGCAAAGCACCCCCACAACATGATGCTGCCACCCCCGTGCTTCACGGTTGGGATGGTGTTCTTCAGCTTGCAAGCCTCCCCCTTTTTCTACCAAACATAACGATGGTCAAACAGTTCTATTTTTGTTTCATCAAACCAGAGGACATTTCTCCAAAAAGTATGATCTTTGTCCCCATGTGCAGTTGCAAACAGTAGTCTGGCTTTTGTATGGCGGCCTTTCAGGTATCTGAGCGGCCTTTCAGGTAATGTCGGTATAGGACTCGTTTTACTGTGGATATAAATACCTTTGTACCTGTTTCCTCCAGCATCTTCACAAGGTCCTTTGCTGCTCTTCTGGGATTGATTTGCAATTTTCGCACAAAAGTATGGTCATCTCTAGGAGACAGAACGCGTCTCCTTCCTGAGTGATATGACGGCTGCGTGGTCCCGTGATGTTTATACTTGCCTATTATTGTTTGTACAGATGAATGTGGTACCTTCAGGCGTTTGGAAATTGCTCCCAAGGATGAACCAGACTTGTGGAGGTTTCTTGTTTACAAGAAATTTGTGGAGTGGTTGAAAAACGAGTTTTAATGACTCCAACCTAAGTGTATGTAAACTTCTGACTTCAACTGTGTATCAGAGCAATAACCAAGCCATGAGGTYGAAGGAATTGTCCATGGAGCTCAGTGACAGGATTGTCGCGGCACAGATCTGGGGAAGGACAACCATCTCTGCAGCCCTCCACCAATCAGGCCTTTATGGTAGAGTTGCCAGACGGAAGCCACTCCTCAGTAAAAGCCACATGACAGGCCGCTTGGAGTTTGCCARAAGGCACCTAGGACTCTCCGACCATGAGAAACAAGACTMTCGGGTCTGATGAAACCAACATTGAACTATTTGGCCTGAATGCCAATCGTCACGTCTGGAGGAAACCTGGTACCATCCCTACGGTGAAGCATGGTGGTGGCAGCATCCTGCTGCRGGGATGTTTTTCAGCAGCATGGACTGGGAGACTAGTCAGGATCGAGGCAAAGATGAATGGAGCAAAGTACAGAGATCCTTGATGAAAACCTGCTCCAGAGCGCTCGGGACTTGACTGGGGCAAAGTTTACCTTCCAACAGGACAACGACCCTAAGCGCACACAGCCCAGGAGTGGCCTCAGGACAAGTGTGAATGTCCTTGAGTGGCCCAGCCAGAGCCCGGACTTGAACCYGATCGATTATCTCTGGAGAGACCTGAAAATAGCTGTGCAGTAACGCTCCCCATCCAACCTGACAGAGCTTAAGAGGATCTGCAGAGAGGAATGGGAGAAACTCAAAATACAGGTGTGCCAAGCTTGTAGCGTCATACTTGAGGATGTAATCGCTGCCAAAGGTGCTTTAACCAAGTACTGAGTAAAGGGTCTGAACACGTATGTAAATGTGATATTTCTGTTTTTCATTTTTAAATCTGCAAATATTTCTAAACCTGTTTTTGCTTTGTCATTATGGGGTATTGTGTATAGATGATTGTGTATAGGAAAAAAACATTTAAGAATAAGGCTGTAACGTAACAAATGTGGAAAAGTCAAGAGGTCTGAATACTTTCCGACTGCTCTGTATATATTACAAGAGGAATGTATTATGGAAGACTGGTAGCTTTTGCCTTTGGCCCAATGACCTAAGCCAACTCACTTGTATTTTCACCCCTCTTCACAGCTCTCTGTGGATGGATTCGCCATTGACAAAATGGCTGCTGAAGTGAAGGTGAGCATCATTGGTTTATACGTCTTTTAATATAGTGGTCTCGCTCAATAAAATGGTTAAATGTTAGCTATACTTATTTTAGTTAACTTCTGCYGTTCCAATTCTAAACGCGGCCATTTTGTGTCTTCCAGAGTTTCTTCGAGAGCCACCACGCACCGGCGGCTGAGCGCACGGTGCAGCAGTGCTGCGAGAACATTCTCCTGAATGCCGCCTGGCTCAAGCGCGATGCCGACGACATTCACCAGTATCTACTGAAGCGCAAAGCTCCCCCGGTCTGAACAACCCACTCCCCCCCCCTTCCAGCGCGGACCTCCCTGCATCATAGCTGCCTCGGCCCCCCCCTTCTCAGTCCATAGACGGAGCGAGCATACTCAAAGCAGGCTTAATTTCTCTAAMAGAAAAAATACAAACGACGATGACGTCAACAAACAAGCCAAGAATTTAACCAAGTGTTGAAAAAGAAAAGACTATTATACATAAATAACAAAGCAAATTCATTTGTCTGACAAGGAATGTAGTTACCCCCATTCTGCCCATCGGAAGATGATACATGAGTTAGGTTACTGGGGTTTAACACTCCCAGATATGATTTGCGAAATGGCTATCCCAGGGTGCATCCCAAATGCCTCTCCATTCTCTACATTGGTGCACTATTTTTGACTTGAGCCAAATAAGCCCTGGTTAGTGCACTTTATAGGGTTCCATTTGAGATGCACACCAAGTCTGAGTGCATACTCACACTCCCGTACAGTTACGACACGCAAAACATGAACACTTGCATACACACACAGCCTTGCATCGTAGTTTGAAAACTGTGAATTAATTTYTCATCACCCGCTCCTACTCTATGGAGAGAAAAAAAAAGCATGAATTATATGATATATCCTGTGTTGCTGTTCACTTTGTTTGTTTTCTGTACAAACAAATTATTTTATTTTTTTCCTGCCATCGGCGTTTCGCAGTTGCTGGTTTTTACCCAACAGGTGTTGTGATTGGGTAAGAGCACAGCTGGGCAGAATGGGGTTAATATAGCGTGTGATGTTTTGTTGGCGGTAGTTAAATGAACTCATGGCACTGATCTCCATTTCTAATAACGGTTAGGACAAAAGGTGAGCAGCGCTAGCATGGTACTACATGTATACTGTTTAATGCAAGCATTCTTGCAAAGACGTTCCACAAATCTGAATAGCGATATTCATTGTTACCTTACCCGCCACTCTCTTCCCCCTCAATCCATCATCCTACTCTGGCATTTGATACATACCATCCCCCCCCCTTCAGTCGCCTGTATTCTTAGCCCTATGTGGAGTTACAGAATGATGTATAGTATGGCAAACGACAAACATGCATATTTAAATTGTTTCTTCATCTGCCACATTATATACAAAATTACGTCTTGTTTTCAATAACCTGTTTTTATAAGATGCAGTGATTTATTTTAACGTTGAGGAAAAACTTTCATTTATTCTGAAGAATTAGTAAAACAACACTACTTGGGCCTTTTAGTGCA
This sequence comes from Salvelinus sp. IW2-2015, assembly GCF_002910315.2. Lineage (NCBI taxonomy): Eukaryota > Metazoa > Chordata > Actinopteri > Salmoniformes > Salmonidae > Salvelinus > Salvelinus sp. IW2-2015. Next base: position 951,208 of record NW_019942505.1, read on the forward strand.
GTTAACACCAGGAAATTTTAGTGTATACACTTTCATGATGTACTGGCCCAGTTTGAAATGATAGGATTTACTTAACACTGCTATTGAACTCCGAAGCCTTAAATTGGTAAAGTGGTTTGCAATAATTACACTGAAGTGGGTGATATTCCACTGCAAAGTTAAAAATATTGTTTCTAACATGACAGATCTACACACAGACTTGTTGAACGAGTATATCTATATAGAATTTGATGTGGCTTTGAAAACATTTACCGGAGAAGATCATCAAACTAATTGTCACTCTTTCCCTGGAACATTTGTTGTGCTTTTGTTTAAAAATAGTTGGTGTTCATTAAAGTAAAAAAAAAAAAGACTTAAACAATATGAAACTAGTACAGTTGATTTATGATTGAGTTGTGTGTGTGCATGCCTGGAAGTGGAAACCAGTTTGATATGTAATTTAACAATTACTAATACAATTTTGTATGATCCTAATAAGCAAAAACATGATCATAAATAGATTACAAATGGTTCTAGTAAAACCTGCAATAGAAATGAACGCTGTACATAATTAAAGTTGACCTAAATGAGACTAAAGTAAATGGGTATGATGTGTAGATGGAGG
>NW_019942505.1:957276-1029471 GCF_002910315.2 Salvelinus sp. IW2-2015
AAAAAAAAAAAAAAGATGCAGTGATTTATTTTAATGTTGAGGAAAAACTTTCATTGATTCTTAAGAATTAGTAAAACAACACTACTTGGGCCTTTAGTGCAGTTAACACCAGGAAACTTTAGTTAAAGAATATGTACTGGCCCAGTTTGAACTTTGAAATKATAGGATTTACTTAACACTGCTATTGAACTCTGAAGCCTTAAATTGGTCACGTGGTTTGCAATAATTATTACACTGAAGTGGGTGATATTCCACTGCAAAGTAAAAAATATTGTTTCTAACATAACAGATCTACACACAGACTTGTTGAACGAGTATATCTACATAGAATTTGATGTGGCTTAGAAAACATTTACCGGAGAAGATCATCAAAATAATTGTCACTCTTTCCCTGGAACATTTGTTGTGCTTTTGTTTAAAAATACAGTTGGTGTTCATTAAAGTAAAAAAAAAAAAGAAGAAAAAAAGACTTCAACAATGTGAAACTAGTAGAGTTGATTTATGATTGAGGTGTGAGTGTGCATGCCTGGAAACCAGTTGATATGTAATTTAACCATTCTTAATCCAATTTAATACATTTTTGTATGATCCTAATAAGCAAAAACATGATCATAAATAGATTACAAATGGTTCTAGGAAAAACTGCAATAGAAATGAACGCTGTAAATAATTGAAGTTGACCTAAATGAGAATAAAGAAAATGGGTATGATGTGTAGATGGTGGGAAGTAAAATCAGTCTATACATTTTGTTTCACAAGGTGTAAACTTGCGGTGGGGGATGTTGGTATATCTGAGATTTACATGCCGTTATATTTTCATTGCAGTATTAGGCTGCAGTCCAACGCTTTGTACTAGTGGGTGGGGAAAAAATGACTCAGTTTTTCATCATCTGATTGCTCAAACTTCGTTTTGAATGTCACATTGCTTCCGAGAAAAAAACGTTATTGGCAGAACGGCTGTGACGCTAGTGTTGCCAAAGCAGAAATTAAGATGCAGTACAATAAAGTAATGTGGTAATATCCTTCAATATGAGAGATTGTCTTTTCACCTTGGTTTACAGTACCTTGATCGGATGATGCATTGATATGCTAATGAGTCTTCAAATCCAGTTTATTTTTTTTTACCCCTTTCTATAATCCAACGCACAGTGCTTGGAAACTGTAATACTAGAAACCTGATCTTGACGGCTGTATATAACGGGGTTGTGGACCGCTGGTCTAACTGCACTTCATGCATTGATCAAAACATTGTAATGTGTAAGCATTTTCTACAAAGAAATAATGCTGACATCATTCGACCAATGTGTAGTAACTTTTTTTTGTATCTCTTTGTAGGCTACTAAAATGGTGTTTGGGGTTCAGAGCTCCTCTAGCAACAACATTACTGCTGTGTGAAGCTTATATAACAGTTTAACTTTAGTCCGTCCCCTCGCCCCGACCCGGGCGCAAACCAGGGACCCACGAAGCATTGTTACCCATCGCTCCACAAAAGCCGCGGCCCTTGCAGAGCAAGGGGAACCACTACTTCAAGGTCTCAGAGCAAGTGACGTCACCGATTGAAAGGCTATTAGCGCGCACCACCGCTAACTAGCTAGCCATTTCACATCCGTTACACGTACAAACAAGTTACCGAGGGGTGTGGGTATGAACTTGACAATAAATAGATCAGGTTACTGTAAATAACTTATAGAGAACTGGTTAGGATCACATTGTCTATTTATATAGAAGTTCCCATATCAAATGTACATTTTTAGGATGACGTGATTAATATAGGCCCAGTGTTACCTGGTTGTTTGTGTTCAATTATGAATGTACTACTTTCCCTGCACCGTAGGCGGCGCCAGTGGATGTTTAGGTGTGAGATACCCCGGAAAACGGAAGAAGTGAACTTTACACTGACTGGCTCGTTAGTTACTGGCAAAACAATAACCATTACTAAATCTGTGCTCGGAACAATGTACTGGTGAGTAGCTAATTGTCTTGTTCCACAAACCTGCTAAATATTGTGATAACAGTAATTGTTGCTTCTCGTCGCCCCGGAAATTTGTTTGTGCTAGACAACTAATTTAACGTTAGTTAGTTATGTAACGTTAATTTAGCGTAGCCAGTTAGCAAGCTAGCCAGTTTGCTAGGATGAAGAACGCTGGCAGCAGTAGCTTGCTCCTTGTAAGGCTGATGAAATGTAGCTATGTTCATATCAAGTAAAAATCTATTTGCTTATGTATTGTTAAATATATACATTTTGCATATAGTTAACTAGCCACCAGAACAATACTCACTTGACGTTTCGCTATCTAGCTAAAGTGTCCACATCATGGCCACGCGCTGTCAAACGTTGCAAAGCAAACAATTGCTTTAGGACTATATTCTGCGTTAGCGCATAACTGAGTCTAGCGTTATAATCTATTTTGTTAATGGGATTAGCCAGTCTGTGGCTGCTCTATAACAAAATCACAGGCCAGCGACTTGGACGTGAGCATTAGCCAGCAGTCAATGCAAGGCAGACAGACAGGGTGTGCGTAACGTCTTTACAGATGGCTATTCAAGAAGTAACTGCTAAACATGTGTAGTATAATACAAGGTTGCAGAGGTCACACATTGCTAATCTTTAGAAGAAGCTAGCTTGCTATTGTATTTATAGAGCAGAGATAGTGCATGGCTTGTAGCCAATACAGTGCTCTACAGACAKGAGGTGTCAGTTTTCTAAACATCCCTTAAAAGTAAATTGGCAGTCTGACACTATGTTCTGGCTGAAGACCATATTTCCCCCTTGAGGATTTGCCCTGTACAAGCTTTATCATGCTTATACTGTACTGTAGGTAATGCATTTGTTTCTGTGTTGCCCTTCAGGTTATCAACAGATGGTAGAAGGTGGGTGTTGTCCAGTTGGTGACTCTGACCATCCATCTCCACTATGGTGCTGTGCAGCAGCCTGCTGGCTGTGGCGTTCCTCCTGTCTCWGGCTGGGGGGTTCCTGCACTCTTTGGAAGAGGATGCCCTTCCTACGGAGTGGGTCCTGCTCCACGTGGTGCAGGGCCACATCGGGGCGGGGAACTACAGCTACCTGCGGCTCAACCACGATGGCAAGATCATCCTGCACATGCGCAGCCTCAAGGGGGACGCAGACCTGTACGTCTCAGACAAAACTCTGCGGCCCAGCTTCGACACCTACAAGCTGCAGTCTGCCACCTGCGGCCAGGACGTGGTCGTAGTGCCTGGAGACTTTGTGAGGCCCGTGGGGATTGGCATTTACGGGCACCCATCGCACCAGGAGAGTGAGTTTGAGATGAGGGTGTTTTATGATCAGACTTCCCTCCAGGACCCGTTCGATAAAAGGTTGTACCCCTCTGAGGAGGACGGGGGGAAGCAGAGATATGCTCCAGAGGATGACTTTGAGGAAGAGGAGTCCATCTTCTGGACTATTTTAATCGGGATTCTGAAGATTATACTTGAAATTTTGTTCTAAGAAATGTGTGCTGCTGCTCTCTGCCATGTGCATTTAGAATGAGGATACTTGTGGTGTAGTTGAGCTGAGTGCATGTGTTAATCTCTGGGCCCGGTTTCCCAAAAACATTTTAAGGCTAAGTTCATCTTAGAACCATAGGATGCTTTTGGGAAACCTGGGCCTGGCATTGGTTGGGCCTGGCATCTGAAATTAACCTGAGGGGAAGAAGCGGAAAAATCTAAGGGAATATATTTTTTTATTTCGTAATTCAATTGAKTATCTTTTGATTAATGACGAAGGCAATGCCTCAATACGTTGCTTGTGAAAAAATTATTGAATCAAACCACTAGTATTTGCATATCTATATCAATTTTGCCATCTGATTTAAATGACTGGGTTATGTTCTGTATCTATGGACGCAAGCCAGACACAAATCTTAGGTTGCTACCCAGGCAGGCTGGTCATTAATTCTATCGGTTGCCAGAGACACGACCCAGTCGTTCACTCTTTTTGTTCTGTATCTGTGGACGCAACCCAGTCRTTCATTCGAAATGTTCTATTGCCATGCTGGCTGGCAACATTCTTATCCCTTGCTTGCTAGCTAGCCAACTATGGTTAACTTAGTCAGGTCAAACAGCGCAACCAGAATAACAGCAAAGTAACTGCGTTTGTTTAAGCTGTTTTCCAGAGACATTTCTCATCAGGACACTGTTCAGAGGAATTAGCTAACACAATCCCTTCAAACTGAAGTTGGAAAGACTACAAACTAGCTGCATTTCGTTTTACCGATCCTATTGACATTTCTTTGTGTATATCCATAAAAATGATGCCAGTTGATTCATGATTTCGACTGGCTAAGAAAAGCTGTCTGCCTRCCTATCCTGTCCCAACACGTTCATTACTATGGGACAGCTGGAGATCGAATTTCAATTTTGAAACAATGTTGCAAATGTCAGAGATGGACAGCAAGGTTTATACAAATCTCCGCTGTTGAAAATCAACTGCTAGTTGAAAAGAAATGGGAGATAGGTATTTAAACGTCATAGCTTTAGCCGGTGGAAATTTTTGGAATAGACACCGGCTGGAATGCGTCCCAAAACACCAGGCAGAGAGAGCGTTCACTAAGTGTCGTTGAGGCACGTCGATACTGATAGGATCGGGAATAAAGACAACGCTGCTCTCTGATCAGCTTTCTCCATTCAAATCTTACCATAACATTCTAATTATTCCACGATACTGACGATGGATCAGCTCACAGAAAGATATCACATATGGCTAAAATATTAGGCAAATCAAGATTTGGCACATCATGAAATGTATATTAAGACAAATTACAGACAGTATCATACAAGTAGCAAAATGGAACTCAATTGATTGAACATGAAATGTATTTCAATATGATTTGAAATGGGCCTATATCCTACTTACTGTAGGCTATTTAGATTTTAATGCAGTCATCTCGGTTTTAATTTGAAGAGTGTTTTTATACCTCGCTTGTTTGTATCAATTGCAAAGATGTTGGCATCTTTGTATTTGTAATGAACTCCGTTCTGAAGTTATCAGCAGTCCGAGGCAAATAAACTGTAATTTTATGTTTAGTGGAGATCTGTGTATCAAGTGACGCCGGAGGGAAAAAAGCATCTATCGATGCACTTAGCTGTGCTACGAGTGGTCTGAGCCAGGCATTCGATTACGAGCGTTTAAGTCCAACAATGGTTTTTGGAAACAGCTCAGAGATTTAACGATGYGCCTACAAAGGTTCTAATGATGAACTTCGCCTTAAGATGTTTTTGTGAAACTGGGCCCTGTTCAATAGGTTCCAAATGGGAACAAATTACTTGAAGTGGAGGCGGCAGGCACTACCTGAAACTTTTCAATAGGAATGATCTTTTGCGTTACCATTTGAAAACGTTTGCTCCCATGTGTGCCTAATGAATAAGACTCAGGTCTAAATTGGTGTCCTGGGTCTGAATTATGCAACAACTAAATATCAGTACACCAGAGAGCAGAGATGTTCAACAGTGCCTTTTGATCTGTCATGTCTTGGCTGAATGGCAATGCAACATCTCATGCAAATGGAGTCATTTTATAAGATTTTCAAATAAAGAGGTTTATCTTTGCAAAATACCTAGTGTCAGATTGTCTGTCTGGGATATCACAATAATTTTGTAAAATGAATTCAGATTCACTAAGTGCAATGATTATCAGTTTGTTCACTTGACTGTACAAGTATCAGACTCAGTGAAATGCATATAGGTTTCTCTTACAAGCAATATTTGTATATTTTTCTTAACATTTTACATGCATGAACACACATCTGACATAAGGCAAAAGCAAGAAGAGGACCCTGCTCCACACACRAGGGTGTCCTCAAAGTTTTTAAACTAATTATAGATCGTTTCTCGTGAGTGTCCTACAGGTTTCATTCCATGGAGGTCGCTGTTTTCCCAGTTGATAAACTTATTTTTATTTTCATATTTTTTACATATTTTTTTCTTTTTTTATGAACACGAATACAAAAACAAATATACAAACAAGAGTACATAAAGCTTAACAGACGGGCATTGCATATCGAATACATTTTCAATTTGTCAAAGTTTTATGGTGGGTATTGCTTTTTTGTTTTTATATTTACTGATTTCAAAATATAATTTCAATAGTGTGAAGAGGGGTTTGTTTTTTGCCCACTTCATTTTATGGATAAAGGATCTTCCATGAAAAATAAACAAATTAACAATGAAAGTTAAATCAGGATCCATATCATTTGGATCAAAATAAAACAGAGTCTCTAAGATTAACATTATTAGTCGTTTCTTTTAAAATAAAATCTAACTCTTCTGACGTAAGAACAGTCMCAAAATAAATGGTCAGTTGATAAACTCGTCGGCAGTGATCCTGTTACCTGCCTCCATTTTGTGTTGGACGGCCCATTTCCGGGTTTCTGAGAAACAGTTGTGAAGGGAGAATCTCGCTTTGCTTGCTGGTCAAGACGAGAGCAGAATAAAAAGTACATGAAAATAGRATATAAACTGGAGATACGCGTACCTCGAATTAGCTTTTGCACATAAATATAACTTGTTTACAGCCATAGTTAAAACGCCAGCTAAATTCCACTTGACAGCTGTCGCGAGTAAACAGTAACTTAGCTAGCAAGCTAACTTTGGGTATCGGATTTAGTTGATTTCGCTAGTAAACTAATTTAGCTGCTAGTGTCCCGCAGTTTTTATTAGATTTTCTAAGCAAGTAACCAAGAGAGCCGCCTACTGCCTGGGATTGTGTTAACTAGCAAACTTGCCACAACTGCAGTTTCCATTCATGTTGTTATTGAAGACGAGACTCACAATCCTTCGAGACGGGGTAAGTCACTGCCAATCCACCCAGCTAACGTTCGTTAAATCAACATGTTTTACAGATAATGACTAGTTAACACACTTTATAGACATGTTACTTATATTGCTACATTAATTTAAACAACAATGCCCAGTTATGTAGTTCAACTTTTAGGCCAAGAGGAAGGAATTGCATTTTTCTTCTAACTTGCATGTTTTTGGGCTCGCTCACCTGTCACCTCTTGTAGATTGACGGAGTGTGCATAGACATTGGCTAGCGACTCGAGACCACTTATGATTTGGAATGTTCCCTTGTCAAATCTGTGCTTACAGTTCAGTAACAAACTCAGTCACATTTTCTGCATATCATAAAGTGAAATTCAAGTGACACTTCTGACTCAGGCCTGCTCGTTTTAGGATTGCTAGTTTGTTTTATATGACGTTAGGCCCAAAATACTTAATGACATCATGCACTTTTTTCTCATTTATTTCCCCGTCCACAAAAGMATAGAACTAACTCAATTGGTCACATATTAGGTTGGAGAAGGACACCTCCCCTACCTTGTAAGAATGTCATAAAACTTTAGACATAGGATTAACATTGTAGTCCATTGGCAATTCTCCAAGTAGGCGCATGTACAGGTGKTAACTGCCAAAATAATGAAAACACTACAGTAAATCAGGAATGCAAAGTATATTGARAGCAAGTGCTTCCACACAGGTGTGGTTTCTGTGTTAAGCAATTAACATCCCATAATGCTTAGGGTCATGTACAAAAATGCTGGGCAGGCCATTATTTTGGCTACCATGGCTATGCCCCCATAGGATGACAATKCCCCGTGTGGAAGCATGAGTGGTCACTGAATGGTTTGATGAGCATGAAAATGATGTTACCCATATGCCATGGCTGCCTCAGTCACCAGAGCTCAACATAATTTAACATTTATGGGAGATTCTAGAGACATTTTGATTGGTGTAAATGGTTGGTGCCGGTAGGGCAAAAACAATAACATCAAATCTTGTCAATGGATGAGTCATGAAGTGGTGGGCTGTGCTGTCCACTCTCGGTTTTGCTCACTCGAGGTAGCAACTTACAACGGCTGCTGCGTTTCCGTTCCTTATCGCCTCACTGGCAAGCTCACCCGATGACATTCCATTTGTTTCTCTCTTCTGTGAAAACCTTTTCAAACACTCTTGACAGGTAGCTTGTGGAATGGAGTTTAGGGGTGAGCGAAGGAGGGTGGGGTTTGCTGCGCGGCCTAGCTCAACGTGCTGTATGTCTGTATTCACAATGAGCTCCGCCCAGCCAGCGAACTGGTTTGGGGCGCTCTACTGAGCTGAATCATTCTAGAGTGACTATATGCATGTAGAATTTGAGGATAGCTGTTTTTAGTGTGGGCCACGCCACCATTGTAGTCAACAACTACAAATAGAGGTGAATTGTAATGGTCCTTGAACAGATGTCCCAATGATATCTTGACTTGCCTAAATTCAATACAGTCTACCAATGTCAATCATGACACTGCAAGGATGTACAATTTTACTCTAACCCCAATTCGGTTCAGGAGTGTTCATTTTTTACCCTGTTGTGTGCATTTAATTGAGCCGAGACTCCCCTCTGTCTTGTTTCGCAGGAGTTTGAGGGTGTACCCAGAGCTGAGACGGTGAACAAACCTCCTCCCCAAGGTGCCCACAGAGGGACAGGATGCCCGTCCCTCCTCCTCCCCCTCCTCCTCCAGGACCCCCCCCTCCCCCCGCCTTCAACCAGGTCAGTCCAGCTCCTAAACCGATGTTCAAAACATGACAAAACTCAGAAGTCCTCTGAAGGGTTTCTAGAGATTCATAATTACATGATAAAATAACTGAAGTCATTCATTATTTGCTGTTGTATTGTTAAGGATGATACGACACCTTCTGATGTTAGATACTATGCCTAATATATTATTATGCCCACATTTCCCATAGTATGATTTCTAGGGTTGATATGCCTTGTTTATAAAGGCTGCAATTGAATTATGCAGTTTTTACCTTTTAAACAAATCCAAACACAAACCAAGAAGGTGTAAGCTGGCCAAACACACAGGCACCATGTGGATTACTATCGACTTGCACCATAATGCTGCATTGCCATCTACTTTATCTGTTGCTATAACGACAGTACGTTATGCAGTTCATGTTATCATTTGCGTGGTCAACCTAACTAACATGGTGGTTTGCTCATATCCTCTCCTCAGGCGAACACTAGAGCACCTAAGTTGAATCGGGATGAGGTGAAGGGGAGAGGAGCGTTGCTCTCTGACATCTCCAAAGGAGCCAGGCTGAAGAAGGTTGGAGTGGTCAATGACCGAAGTGCACCTATTATAGAGAGTAAGTAGCATAGTTTCTATCTCCTATATGTTCACTAACTTTTGYACACTCCTCATTTCCCGCTGACACACACTCACACACAGACTATATGTACGTTTATACATGCATACATAGGGTACCAGTCAAAAGTTTGGACACACCTACTCATTCCAGGGTTTTTCTTTATTTGTACTATTTTCTACATTGTATAATAATAGGGAAGACATCAGCACTATGAAATAACACATATGGAATCATGTAGTAACCAAAAAAGTGTTAAACAAATCAAAATATATTTTTGATTCTTCAAAGTAGCCACCATTTGCCTTGATGACAGCTTTGCACTCTTGGCATGCATTCCAATTAACAGGTGTGCCTTGTTAAAAGTTTATTTGTGGAATTTCTTTCCTACTTAATGCGTTTGAGCCAATGAGTTGTGTTGTGACAAGGTAGGGATGGTATACAGAAGAGTGCCCTAATTGGTAAAAGACCAAGTCCATATTATGGAAAAATCAACTTAAATAAGCAAATAGAAATGACAGTCCATCATTACTTTAAAAAATGAAAGTCAGTCAATCGGGGAAAATGTCAATAACTTTGAAAGTTCTTCATGTGCTGTCGCAAAAATCATCGAGCGCTATGATGAAACTGGCTCTCTTGAGGACCGCCACAGGAATGGAAGATCCAGAGTTACCTCTGCTGAAGAGGATAAGTCCATTAGAGTTAACAGCCTCAGAAATTGTAGCACAAATAAATGCTTCACGGAGTTCAAGTAACAGACACATCTCAACATCAACTGTTCAGAGGACACTGTGAATYAGGCCTTCATGGTCGAATTGCTGCAAAGAAACCACTACTAAAGGACACCAGTAATAAGAAGAGACTAGCTTGGGCCAAGATACACGAGCAATGGACATTAGGCCGGTGGGAATGTTTTCTTTGGTCTGAGTCCAAATTTGAGATTTTTAGTTCCAACCGCYGTGTCTTCGTGAGATGCATAGTAGGTGAACGGATGATCTCCGCATGTGTTTGTCTCACCATGAAGGAGGAGGTGTGAGGGTGTTTTGCTTTGCTGGTGGTCAGTGATTTATTTAGAATTCAAGGCACACTTATCCAGCATGGCTACCACAGCATTCTCCAGCAWTGAGTTGGACCGCAGAGTGAAGGAAAAGCAGCCAACACGTGCTCAGCATATGTTGGAACTCCATCAAGACTGTTGGAAAAGCATTCCATGTGAAGCTGGTTGAGTGAATGCCAAATATATACTTAAAAAAAATATATATAATAGTTTTTTGGTTACTACATGATTTCATAGTTTTGATGTCTTCACTATTATTCTACAATGTACAAAATAGTAAAAATAAAGAAAAACCCTTGAATGAGTAGTGGTCCAAACTTTTGACTGGTACTATACATGCAAAATTCCTTGCCACAAATAGCTTTCAACAATGTCAATGCAAGCATTATCAACACAACAGTGTAACAAGGACATTTGTACCTCTGCTTTCCCCAGAACCAAAGGAAAGTGGTGGTGGCTGTGGTAGAGGAGGAGGAGGGAGCAGTGGTGGGTCAGGGGGAGGCTCTGGGGGCCTTTTCGCTGGGGGCATGCCAAAACTACGATCAGTTGGWGCTGGAGGTAAGCAGAATTCCCTTCATATGATTAGAATGTAAATGGGGCCCCATAAACTCAGCTTTATTTTTTGCCTGGTTCTGTTTTAGTTTTATCTTAAATTTGTTTTTCTAGGCCTCCCGAGTGGCGCAGTGGTCTAAGGCACTGCATCACAGTTGCTAGCTGTGCCACTAGAGATCCTGGTTCGAGTCCAGGCTCTGTCGCAACCGGCCACGACCGGGAGACCCACAGTTACAAGACTGTAACTACCTGTAACTGCGTCGTCCGCGTTCGGGGAGGGTTTGGCTGGCAGGGATGTCCTTGTCCCATCACGCTCTAGCGACTCCTGTGGCGGGCCAGGCGCAATGCACTCTGACACGGTCACCAGGTGCTTCTTCCGGGTTGGCTTCCGGGTTAAGCGGGCATTGTGTGAAGGTGCGGCTTGGTTGGGTCGTGTTTCGGAGGATGCATGGCTCTCAACCTTCGCGAGTCCGTACGGGAGTTTCAGCGATCAGACAAGACTGTAACTACCAATTGGCTACCACAGAATAGGGGAGAAAAAGGGCTAATTTTTATTTTTTCTTCCCAGGTTTGTTTTCCCACGTTTTTTCAGGTTTTCACGCTCAATCACACTTTAAATGTGCACAATACAGAAATTGCTCCACTATTTCCTGGTTGCTAAAATTCTAATAGTCAAATCAAATTTTATTTGTCACATGCGCGGAATACAACAACCTTACATGCTTACATACGAGCCCTTAACCAACAATGCTGTTAAATAAATAGTTAAGAAAATATTTACTAATTTATCGCCTAATTTCAAGCAAGTATAGTATAGAGAATCATTGTACCATCTCAAACGCTGCGAAATCTTTTCCATAACCAAAAAGATGGTGTTTGAAGCTGGTGTGAAAGACGTAAAAATCAAAACTTAAGAACAGGAAGCATAGAAATAGCACACACAGAACAGATTTACCACTTAAAYTTGCTTTCAATAAGAATGACATGTGTAACTCACATTTCTATGTGAATTTGGTCAGGTTGCCCCCAAAAAGTTACATATTGCAGCTTTAATAGAGAAAAAAAACAAGTTGGATGTTCTAAGTCCACAGCAATGCTTATTTAGATTTTTGGGTGTAGTTTAATGCAAGTTCGCACCAGCAAGAGACTGTTGTTCAGCAACGTTTCTGTAGCGCTTGTAATTGCAGAGTTTGCAAAACAAATGGCCGCTGGATTGATGCAAATAATCATATCATTCTGCCAGGTAGGCATAGGCTACATTTTAGTTAACGTTTAATTGGGAAGGTTTTTGGGGAAGCCTTTCCATCTCTACCAGAAGAAGGTTATCATTAGCATCATTGCTAACGGCTACAMAAAGTGTAGACATACGCGCGCCCACTGCGCACACACAGACGGGCATTCCTGTGCCATTTTAGAAAGTTGGGAATCACTGATGCATTTTTTTTTCAGGTTTTATGATTAACTTGGGCAAATAAATGACTAAGTTCAACACACTTTTTTGAATATTGTTGAATTCCATTTTGTCTGGATTCCGTCCACGTTCTCCACAACATGGATTTTATAGGGCCCTATATAAATACGCTACTATAAATATACTGCAGAAACAGACTGGCACCCAGGCTATTAGATGTTCTACATTTGCTATGAAGCTTGATGTGAATGGGTGTATTTATGCATAGTGTTCTAAAATGTGTGTTTCTATGCCTTCCTTCCAGACGCCTCAGTGGGCAGATCCGCCCTGCGTCCCCCAGGCTCCAGACCTGCAGCCCCCCGGCCCACCCCAGGCCGCTCTACCTCCCCCTCCCCAGGAGACAAACCCTCCCCAAGTGACAAACCTTCACCCCCGGAGCCCCAGCGCTCCCACCGCCCCTCTCTCCCCGACATCTYCCGCCCCCCAACCAGTGCCAGCTCCTCCCACTCCTCCACTGGGGGCATGAAGCACAGTACTTCAGGCTCAGCTCCGCCCCCTCCTTCAGGCATGAAACACAGCACATCAGCCCCACCCACTCCACCTTCTTCGACAGGGGCCATGAAGCCCAGCACATCCGCCCCAGCTCCTCCCCCGCCATTTAACCGAGGTGGTTACCGCAGCAATGCCCCGTCAACCCCGCAACAAAAGGCCCCAGTAGGCATCAGCAACAGCCGGGAGAAGCCCCTCCCCCCGCCGCCCCAAAGAGGCCCGGCTCTGCCCAGCTCTGGCCCTCCTCCTTCATCAAGACTGCCTCCTTCCTCCACGCGGCCGCCCACTGGGGGGTCCTCGGCGCCCCCTCCGCCCCCACCTTACAGGCACTCCTCTGGGGGCACCTCCAATGGCCCCATGGGGGACCATGGTGGAGATGGGGCTCCGAAACTCCCCCAGAGGCACAACTCTCTGCACCAGAAGAACACCTCAGGCGGCAGCTACGGCGGACGCAATCATGCACCTCCTCCACCCCCCTCGCCATCTCCAGGACCTCCAGGCGTTGGCAGACCACCCCCACCTGCCAGGGAGCCCCCCAGCAAGAGATCAGGTACTAGAACAAACCTCAATGTTTATATTGGGGAGCCGTTGGTCTTATCAAGGGACTACTGTCACAGTTTAATGACCTTTTCCAGATCAATCCTTTCTTCCACACACAATTTCATGGTCTGAAAGGAAAGGAMAGGATGGGTAGTAGCCATAGTCTTAGACATCTCAACATTGTTTATGTCCCATTATGGTGTCCGAGCATTGGACAGTGCCACTGAGTCAATTTTCTTSTACTACTACTACGAGTTGGCAAACGAACTGAAAGGGGGCATACTGTTTGTTACCTGTAGTGTGTTGTTGGAACAGGTATGAAGCCAAGGTTGCCGATTTTACTCCCACCTGCAGTTATAGAATGTTTGCTCACAAGTATCAAGTGCATTCTGAAAGTATTCAGACCACTTGACTTTTTCCACATTTTATTCTAAAATTGATTAAATTGTTTTTCCCCCCTCAATCGACACACAATACCCCATCATGACGAAGCAAAAACTGTTCTTTAGAAATGTTTGCAAATTCATGAAAATGTTAAATATCAAATGTATGTAAGTATTCATACCCTTTACTCTGTACTTTGTTGAAGCACCTTTGGCAGCCTTGAGTCTTCTTGGGTATGATGCACCTGTATTTGGGGAGTTTCTCCCATTCTTCTCTGCAGATCCTCTCAAGCTATTTTTAGGTCTCCAGAGATGTTCGATCGGGTTCAAGTCTGGGCTCTGGCTGGGCTACTCTAGGACATTCAAAGACTTGTCCCGAAGCCACTCCTGCATTGTCTTGGCTGTGTGCTTAGAGAAGTTGTCATGTCTGAGGTCCTGAGCGCTCTGGAGCAGGTTCTCATCAAGGACCTCTCTGTACTTTGCTCCTTTCATCTTTCCCTCTATCCTGACTAGTTTCCCAGTCCCTRCCGCAGAAAACATCCCCACAGCATGATGCTGCCACCACCATGCTKCACTGTGGGATGGTGCCAGGTTTCTTCCAGATGTGATGCTTGGCATTCAGGCTAAAAAGTTCAATCTTGGTTTCATCAGACCATAGAATCTTGTTTCTCATGGTCTGAGAGTCTTTAGGTRCCTTTTGGCAAACTCAACTTTTACTGAGGAGTGGCTTCAGTCTAGCCACTCTACTATAAAGGCCTGATTGGTGGAGTGCTGCAGAGATGGTTGTCCTTCTGGAAAATTCTCCCCATCTCCACAGAGGAACTCTAGAGCTCTGTCAGTGACCATCGGGTTCTTGGTCACTTCCCTGACCAAGGCCCTTCTTCCCCGGGTTGCTCAGTTTGGCCGGGTGGCCAGCTCTAGGAAGAGTCTTGGTGGTTCCAAAGTTCTTCCATTTAAGAATTATGGAGGCCACTGTGTTCTTTGGGACCTTCAATACTGCAGATGTTTTTTGGTACCCTTCCCCAGATCTGTGCCTCGACACAATCCTGTCTCTGAGCTCTACGAACAATTCCTTCGACCTCATGGCTTGGTTTTTGCCCTGACATGCACTTTCAACTGTGGGATCTTATATAGACATGTGTGTGTGCCTTTCCAAATCATGAGCAATCAATTGAATTTACCATAGGTGGACTCCAATCAAGTTGTAGAAACATCTCAAGGATGATCAATGGAAAACGGATGCACCTGAGCTCAATTTCAAGTCTAATAGCAAAGGGTCTGAATACATATGTAAATAAGGTATTTCTGTTTTTTGTTTTTTATAAATTTGCAAACATTTWAAAAAATATGTCCTTATGGGGTATKGTGTGTAGATGGTAATTTAATTAATTTTAGAACGAGGCTGTAATGTAACAGTGAAAAAAGTCAAGGGGTCTGAATACTTTTGGGATGTACTGTAATTTATTGGCTGATCCCTCCTGATGACCTGGATGGAATCATGTGATCCTTACTTAACCATAGAAAGTCCCCAATGGCACGGCCCATGCTAAATTGGGCTTTTGGGCACTAGAGTCCTCTATCTATCTCTATGGTAAATAGGTCTGACCCCGTTTGGTCGATAGGCTGATGGTCGACCAAGATTATTATTTTTTTTGTCTAGCAGTGGCAAATATGTATTTAAAAATCATGTCTAATTCATGCCTGTCTGAGTGGACTAATCCATTACGGAGGCTGCGGGAATGGCACACCAGTAGTACATTTACCSTTAATTCCCATTTCTAATCTGCAATGTTTGGTTACGGTAATTTCTGTTAATGCAGTCATTAMATTTTTATTACGGTCTTACTGTTCTCATTGTAGGAGTGGACACATTGTTTGCAGAGCGCACAACCTAGGCTACACTTGTGAAGTTTTGGTTTATTTCATTCGATTTACGAGTTGTCAATGTGTTCATTGTCTTTTGTTTGGAGTGCTATTGTCAATCTTGAGTAAGGACACGCACCTGATTTATACATATAGAAGTAGGACTACTCTACCTGGCCTGCGTGCAAATGTAGGCCTATAAATATGCCTATTTGGGGAKCTGATACMATTTCTGATTTTCTTAACTCGCCATCACTGTGGAGCTTCTCAAAGTATTTTTTTTTCTTTGCCTCAAACAGCAAGTTAACAAAGTCTGTTTTACATCCATTGAGAAATACAATAATTCCTCAACGTAGCTTATTTGAACAATCTTTCCAGCTTTCTCACTTTCGATTACCACGCAGCATGAAAGGGGGGRAAAAGTAATGTTCAAATCTGGTGGAAACATCATAAAATAGGCCTACGGATGACTTTTTAGCCCTTGCGCAAATGGCCTACAGCTGTGTCTGTCTGTCTGGAGCTCACTGATGTGGGAAACTCTGAGCGCCCAGAATATTTTATACACTGTTGCAAGTTTGCTAGTTAATGGAAAAGGTTGCCGACCACTGGTGTAGCCTATTAGCGGCAGCAGCGGGCAGAGGAGGGTCGGGAGTAGGTTTTTGTTCTTCTGGTTAGGCTGTATAGATCTCTGGCTCCCTCCCTCTTTTAGCAATTTGTGTATTTTAAATGAAGCATCAGACAAGCTCAGTAGCCTACATATAGTTTATTTTGAAAAATACACCTTTTAAATTTTTTGCCAATCGATTGTTCGAAAGAACAGACGACTCTCGGTCAACCAATATTTTTTTGTTGGGGGGGGGGGGGCGGCAGCTCTAATGGTAATGGCAATATAACAATTGCTCCACCTTTTCAGAGGACCTAGGGGTTGATTTGGAATTGAACATTTTGAATACGCAGCCGCAAATTGTCATTAGACAGCTGAGGCCTTCGCCATGAGGCCTCCTGGTTTCTCTGCMTTCCACAAGTTCTCTGGAATATTCTGGCATTCCTTGCGCTCTCATTCTTTCTCTCTTTGCCAGCCTACAGTATCTAGTCTTTCTTGCAACTTGGCCAGTCCTGATTACTTGGGCATGGTATTTTATTTAAGGACATACAGTGTGTTTGGAAAGTATTCAGACCCCCTTAATTTTTCCACGTTTTGTTACGTCACAGCCTTCTAAAATGGATGAAATAATTTTTGCCCTCATCTATCTACACACATTACCCCATAATGTCAAAGCAAAACAGGTTTTTAGACATTTTTGCAAATGTATTAAAAATAAGAAACGATACCTTAAGTATTTTGACCCTTTGCTATGAAACTTATCCTTTTTCCATTGATCATCCTTGATGTTTCTACAACTTGATTGGAGTCCACCTGTGGAAAATTCAATTGATTGGACATGATTTGGAAAAGCACACACCTGTCTATATAAGGTCCTGCAGTTGACAGTGTATATCAGAGTAAAAACCAAGCCATGAGGTCGAAGGAATTGTCCGTAGAGCTCCGAGACCGGATTGTGTTGACGAATAGATCTGTGGAAGGGTACCAACAAATTTCTGCAGCATTGAAGGTCCCCAAGAACACAGTGCCCTCCATCATTCTTAAATGGAATAAGTTTGGAACCACCAACACTCTTCCCGAGAGCTGGCCGCCCGGCCAAACTGAGCAATCCAGGCAGAAGGGCCTTGGTCAGGGAGGTGACCAAGAGCAACAATTTAATCAATTAGAATAAGGCAATAGGGTAACAAATGTGGAAAAATCAAAGGGTCTGAATACTTTCAGAATGAGCTATACCACTTTTTCAGTTTACTGTAGAGTACAGTACATACATTTGTCAGAAAGTTACAGGTCGGAAGGGATATGTTTACGCCTTAACTGCTGCTATGCGATTATTTTAATCAGTCATCATCATGGTCTTACTATTGTGTGTTTGTTTGCTACCAATGCAGCCCCTTCTGCACCCAATCCTGGGTCACGAAACGGGGGTGGTGGGCAAGCCCCTCTTCCCCCGCCCCCCTACCGGATCCACAGTGCTGTCACTCCCAACACCACCTCCTCGGAGCCACCCCACCACACCCGGGGGCCCAGGCCCCCTCCACCCCCTTCATCTTCCTCCCGCACCGGACCCCCGCCGCCTCCCCCGCCAATCCGCAACGGACACTCCTCATCCTCCAAGTCCAATATAGGTGAGTCAGGACAGGCTAATGTCCTCCATGTCCTGATCCTCAGTGCCCCCTGTACATTCTGGTTTTCATGGAAGTCCAGTTTTTGAGCAACTGTCACTGCGTTTGATTAATATGATGTGATTGACGGCTTTTCATCGCTTTTTAGAATCTATCTTGTGTTGAGTATTAGCCTCCACAGCCCTGAACACAGTGTATTTGGAACACTATTGCCAYGTTAGCTCTCAAACCAACAGACATGTTGGAGACACTAGTAGCCTAGTTGTTGTTGGTAGTAGATTGTCAGGTATTATAGCTCCATATTCAAATGCCAGCTCAGTCATTTGAATGTCCCCTGGTTGTTCCTCTTGCGTTGTGACCAACCCAGAGCGTTCATAGAGTTCATAGATKGCACAGTCAGATTAAAGTTTCCAGGAGAACTGACCGTTGTGCATGGCTTTGTTAATGGAAATTACTAGAGCAAGCTCGAGAAGTCAAAAATGCACTAGTTTAGTGTTATCTTGATTTACAGTGTTGTGTTGACCTTTACCTTTCTGAACCCTCAGAGGATTTTGAGTCCAAGTTTGACTTCCACCCAGTGGAGGACTTCCCACCCCCTGAGGAATATAGGAATTTCACCAAGATCTACCCCAGCAAAAGCAATAAGCCTGGACCAGGTACAGGCTTAGGCTTAATTCATTCTCCACACCACTGCCTGCATACATACTGTACACAACATCCAATATATGGCCTCTGCACTACTGTCACAATGTTATTACCATATGGAATGTCAGCTGGGATTGAGTTAAAGTGAATATGGGCTCTTTCAAAATTGTCTTTCCGTGATTCTGTCGACTTGCCTCCTTTGCAATCGTATTGGAGAAGGTCCATGATCCCTCCCCTTCTCCAATTTGTTTTGAGAATGATGCGAGGAATTGAGTCAATATTCATAGAAAAAAAAGAGCCACACGGTTGTTTTTGGAGGTAAGAACTTACCTGATGTAACCTTTGCTTCCTCTACTTCCTGTAGGCATGATCCGAGGAGTACCTCCAGCGCCACCGGTGGCAAGGTGAACTATGGAATTCAGGAACAAAATGACTTTAATTAATAACTCAGTCTAATCAGAGGACGTTCAGGGGAGTGGCATGACACTCGAAACACATACAGGTCTAAACATAGACACTTTATAAGACCAGCCGGAAACAAGTCAACCCCAAACATTATAGAAAATTCAATAGTCTTGTTCGACGCTACGTTTTTACAAAACCCTACACTACCAGTCGCTCTCTTTTGCACAAACACTTCAGACACTTCTGTTTCAGCATGATAGAACAAAACCACTCTGAACTGAGGTGCTGAAGAACAGACCTGTTTGACTGTTGTGGCCACAAGCCAATCTTTCTGCAAGATGGGGGGGCGTTGCATTGATTATACTTTATAGCAGCAGGACCAACTAAGAATTCTGCATTTCATCTTTTGAAATGTGTGCATAATCCACGATAATAATGATGTTGATGATTTCCTGCGATTTATGAATGATGTTTTTAAAATGTTCTATGGTTAACTGCAGTAACTGTGCCGTCAGTGGGAAAATATAGGACACACACCAACGTTGCCAACAATGCGTTGTATCAATAGTACGTGGTGGTTTTTAAAAAATGCCGTGCTTCCAGTGCCCTGAGGAGAAGGTGTGTGTGGAATAGAATTCTCTCCCTTGATGTGCCAATAGTTGGGTGAAGTAGAATGAGGGGCCTCTCACACTTAGAAAAGCTGTCGTTTGCGTCACACAGATATGGCTTCGTTTTTTGGTATCTCGTTTTTCATTACTTTGAGTAATGAAATGGGGACAGGAGAAATGACTTAAATGCTTGTCATGCTATGAGAGGTTGAGTCTTGCTGACAGTGAGTAACAGTCTTTACATTGTGTGAGGGGCATTCCCAATTAGATATGTTTAATTCTTCCTCATGGCATTGCTCTGTGGCAGCATAACCGCTTAACCTTGGCACCTGTGAATGCCATGTTTTTACACTAGAGAACAGAAAGTGCTGCTCAGATCGGTTGCATTCTAGGTTTATCTGAAACAAAAACACTACGAAATGCTTCAGGGATCTGCCGCTCCTCTTTAATTAGCGYTAGCTGCCAAAGCTCCTTTACTTTATTGATCAAGGAAGGCGTTTGAGAGTACTGTATGAAATTCTACTTTCACTTTGTTCAATGCTGTTCCTGTTTCTTGCCACAAGGGGGTGATCATGGTTAAATTATTACCCTCGTTCCTTTCTTTGGACCAAGGGWAGCTTTGCAGGGCTGTCAGTCATTCAACCCTGTCTTTCAGGAGTTCCTTCAAGGAACATTTTTTTTTTTAATACATTCTTTTTTAAACTAAAATATTTGATTTTACTGCTGGTGGCCCTTTTGGAATAGACCTTATCATGGCCACAGGGAAACCATAGTGCTTGAGTTTTTAATGCATTCCTATGCAAGGAACGGTTTTGTATGTATTCTCACTTCTCGTTGGTAGCAACTAACCAAAAAGGAAACACCTAAGTGCCAGAAGAATGTGTARGGCGAAGTTGCTCCTAGAAGCTGATTTGGGGTCAGTTTTCCATATTCCCTACTAATGGTTAAGGTTAGGATTGGGGRAGGGAATCTTATCCTAGATCTGTACCTAGGTGAAACATCACCTGGAGCACCAGGGAACTATTTAGGCAGAGTAGGCCCCAGAAATGTCATCATGGTGGATTTATATAATTTTTATGACTTATGAGCTCCTAAATGTGTGATACCTATACTGTCATTGCATTGTGATTTCTGTTACGATTCCACTACAGTGAAAGAAAGCTACATGAGAATAGATTCCTTTTATCTTCTCCATTCCTGTTATGTAGTCCTCAGGCTGGTTGTTGCCTTACATATCTATTGTCATACTTATTGGTACCAGTGCATTTGTAATTTAAAAAAAAATATATATAATACTTTTTAATTATACTCACTTTTTGTATTAAATATGCAATAAATAATGTCTATTTACATAAAGTATGAGGAATTTGGAAATTGTAGTTATTGATATTTTAATGTTTGTAAAAAGCTTGTTATATAGGGAGGAATTTGATGAAAATGTTTATCAACAGGCCAGTTGTGAGCTTTGTCTGACAGCCAGAGAGACGGGTCTCTTTGCAGCACTTCTCTGTATGCCTGACTGTGTGTGTAACTTATGTAATTGATGGATATGTTCAGTCTCACACAGGTCACTCATTGACTGTGATTCTCATGTTCTCACCCTGTTCATTCCTACCATGGTCATTTCACTTGTTAATCAACCATGTTTTATCATTTGAAATAAATATATGCTTTTGGGGGGAAAAGGGGTACATGATTGTTCTGGTGTCCATTGTATTTGACTCTTTATCACCATGTCTATCATCCATCTTTTAAGCTTTTTTCAAATGCAATTTACAGTAATTTATTGTGGARGTTAATGATTGATATAGCTTACACAGAAACATGAACTCAAATTAGTTGGTTGTACAGTTACACACATTACATATATGCATTGTTTCAATATGTATGCCAGAGCACATATGCAGAAGTTATAGTAATAATCTCAAACTGCAATCAAGTTACTAACAACACCAGAGAATATTGTGTCAAATGTTACAATGCTGAATTTCCCGGGAAATTTCCAGTCCSCCAAAATACATATTATTGAAACTCCCGCCACCATGTACTTGTGTGACGTAGATACTGACGCTCCTGACAAACGAAGACGAACCAATGAGAGCCTGGGAAATAACAAAATGACACAAGAAGGACAAATCAGACCTTAGCCGCGGGAAGTCCAGCTGACTGGGGGAGGAGTTGTGGAGACATTTGGCGCAAGTTTTGTTTCTTAGACTAGAGCGCGCCAGAGACACCACACGAAATCCATCAAGAACTAAAATAAGGTATCACTACTTTCAATGCATGTTTTAAACGTGTATCATTACGTTTGATTTGACGAGATATTGTTGAATGTTTTGTCAGAATYTGTGGGGAGATGTTGGCGAGCGAGTTGCCGTCAATCAGTATTGTTTAACTAGTTAGATACAAAACAGTTTGTCGAATAAACCAATACATATATGTCCTGTTTTCTTTGATGGTATTTTACGCCATTTCAGTGTTTTATAATAGTTGTGCTGTTGGCGCCACACATGAGGACACRTATTGTTGTCGCCATTGAGTCTGCAGATACAGTAGTTACTGAGAATTCACACCATTGTGATTGATGGCCCTTATATTCTGTAATGTTGATTTTACAACGGTGCAAAGATAAAGAGAGTCGTGCTTAGCAGTGATGACATTAACTTGTGTGGAAACTACTTTGATCAGGGTAGACCTGATAGCTAGGATGGATGGTATCATTTGCTATTGTGTGGTTTCGTACCTCTAAAGAAATTCACTAATTACAAGTCACTCTTGATCATAAGATAATTGTTTTTCTTGCTGTCTATCTATTCATGGGTGTTGTCACAATGGCTGACCTTATCTCTTCCCCATTAAGTCTTTTGAAACACGTCTGGACACTAAGTGCTCACAGCGAAGATGCCCAGCACACGTTCCCAGGCTCAGTCCATCCTCCAGTTCCCCAGACGCAAGTCCTCCAGTGTTGACTCGAAAAGCACCAAGAGCACATCCCAGACGAAGGAGACCCAGTCCCTCTGCTCCGTGGAGTCTCCTAATCCGCAGCCCCTTCCAGAGAAGATCCAGCTAATGCCACTCTCACGCAGGTCCGTGGCCCTCAAAGGTATAACTCTGTGCCCAAGGCTGACCCGAAGAATACCCCTCAGCCCTCGCAAACGCACAGGTATGGGATTGTGTTATTATACACAACTTTGAAAGTGTTTCACTGTCTAAAACTTTTAGGTAATTTGTGATTTTTACATATTCTGTGCAACATTTTAAGCTGATAAAACACCTTTAGGTAATTTGTGATTTTTACATATTCTGATGCAATATTTTAACTGATAAACCACTTATAAGTATAATTTGATATTATACATATTCTGTGCAACATTTTAAGCTGATAAACCACTTTAGGTAATTTGTGATTTTTACATATTCTGTGCAACATTTTAAGCTGATAAACCACTTTAGGTAATCTGATTTTTACATATTCTGTGCAACATTTAAGCTGATAAACCACCATGCTCAAAACGAAGTAATTATTTCAACTCTTGATGCAAACGTGACATACTATCCGAAAGACAGACATCTTGTTTCTAACCTAACCATGCTTCTTCTGTGTGTTTCTCAGGAGATGAAAATGGCTGTAACCTCAGTGCCAACCTACTGGGCTCTCCTCCCAAACAGCCGTGCCTTAACCTGGCCTCCCCCTGCAAGCTGGGCTTTGATGAGAACTCCCACGTTCTATCCCAGAGGAGACTACTGACCCCCCTGTCACCAAAACGGCAGCGCCTCTCCCACCCCAGGGCCTCCCCCAGCAGACTCCATGAGACCCCCAGTGGGAGCCAATCATGTCCCCGATCAGAGAAGGCCACGGTGGTCCGCCTCTTTGCTGAAAGTAAGACATGTCTCTCTCACGTTCTCTTCCTCCTCTTCCTTTTCTCCTCTCTCACGTTCTCTTCCTCGTAGCTTTTTCTCAAGTGCAAATGAAAAGCGTTAAACTCCAAAGATAAATGTGTGCCTTTACTTGATTTGTTCATTATTCTGTTCACTTCATATAGACTTCAGGCAAACTATGAACCCCTTCTCCCTCTCTCCATCCCTCTCCAGAGTCTAAGTTCCATAGTGTGAAGCAGGCCCTCCACACGGCTGTCCCAGAGCGCCTGCTATCCCGGGAGGCTGAGAGGTCCTCCATCCGCTCCTTCCTGGAGGACAAGGCCCTGAAGGCCAGCCCAGCCAGCCTCTACATCTCTGGAGCCCCCGGCACCGGCAAGACCGCTTGCCTCAACTGTGTGTTGCAGGAGATGACGGTTAGCATCACTGTTTGCGTTAGTCTCCGCTTTGTTAATGAGGGGTTAATTGTTAGCATTAGCCCAGCATTGGATCTGTTGCCTTGACAGGATTCAAACACTCATTAGCCTAGTGTTGGATCTTGAGTAGATCCCAATACTCTAAAATGACCTTACACCTCTACCATAAGGCGCAGAATCACTTAATTCCACCCCTTGTGTACAGCCCTGAACCCTGTGTAAATTTAACCCCATTGATTTCTGTTACATGAATTTAACTATTTCCTCTCTTGATCCAGGATGAACTGAAGGAGATTCAGACAGTGGTGATCAACTGTATGGCTCTGCGTAGCTCCCACGCCATCTTCCCCCTGCTGGCAAAGAAACTGGGGGCCTCTGGGGGCCACACCGACACCAAGCTGCAGAAACTGCTGACCAGCACGGGGCCCACTGTGTAAGTATCTAGATYTTGTGCCAAACCATAACCCTGAACTATAACTTAAATCCATGACACTTTCGCAAAGGTAAAAGTAGAGTTTTTCTTTATCCAACAACTCTGAATTTACACCGTTAAAAAAACACAAATATTTGAGAAAAGATTTACATTTTGCCGACTGATAAGTTTTGTCTATTCACCTTCTTTCTCCTTCTCTCCCCAGTCTTCTAGTCCTGGATGAAATGGACCAGTTGGACAGCAAGGCCCAAGATGTTCTCTACACCATCTTTGAGTGGCCGTACCTGCCCAAGTCCCGCCTCTGTCTCATCGGTAAGAACCCCCTAATATACAGTGTTAAACAATATACCCTGTCTCTGGTATACACATTTTATTGGACGTTACAATTTCTAGTTAATATCTAAGGATTCATCTGAAGATTTCACCCTAAAACTTCATATACACATCTACCCATCTCTATATTTAAATTCCATCCATTCAACTCTCAGCCATTTCCTCATATGGGCTGTCGTTAGTCTTCCTGTATGCAGGCAGGTGTAATGACGGTGTCGTGCCATTCTAGGTATCGCCAACGCTCTGGACCTGACGGACAGGATCCTCCCCAGGCTCCAGGCCCTGCCTCTTTGTCGGCCCCAGCTGTTACACTTCCCTCCCTACAGCCGCCAAGAGCTCGCCGCCATCGTACAGGACAGACTCAGACAGGTGTCCGGAGAAGGGTTACTAGACGCATCGGCCGTGCAGTTTTGTGCCAGGAAGGTGTCTGCTGTATCGGGAGATGCACGCAAAGCTCTGGATATCTGCCGGTAAGGGAATGAATTGACGAAATATCTTAAATTGTCCATGAAAATAAATGTAAAATCAAATATGAGCAACCAAAAATGTGCGTTTTACTATGGCTAGTTARAAGTGGTCTTGGAGAGTTGGTATGGGAAGGGAAAAGGGGATACCTCGTCAGTTGTACAATTGAATGCATTCAACTGAAATGTCTTCCGCATTCAACCCAAACCTCTCTGAATCAGAGAGGTGCGGAGGGCTGCCTTAATCGACATCCACGTCTTCGGCACCCGGGGAACAGTGGGTTAACTGGTTGAAGTTTTGTTTGAGAACAGAAAGTGTCATGAAGCCGGTTCCTCTGTGTTACAGGAGAGCTGTAGAGCTTGTGGAATCTGACGACAGAAAGAAGGCAGCAGAAACTACAGAGTCTCGTGTGAGCGTTCCCCAGGTGGCCAGAGTGCTGTTGGAGGTGTATGGGGACCGCATGTCCTCGTCAGAGGGAGAGAGCTTCCCCATTCAGCAGAAACTCCTGGTCTGCTGTCTGCTACTGCTAACCCGCAACGGCAAGAACAAAGAGTTCCCACTGGGCAAGGTGAGAGACGGGCACTGCATTGGTGCGAACACAGTACTACAACACAAGTTTGTAAATTGAGAGCAAACATTTAGTTTTTTTTGCTGTTAATCATTTTCTAATACACCTTGATATACATCGAGTGTACAAAACAGTAAGAACGCCTGCTCTTTCCATGACAGACTGTCCAGGTGAAAGCTATGATTCCTTATTGATGTCACTTGCTAAATCCACTTCAATTAGTGTAGATGAAGGGGAGGAGACGGGTTAAAGAATAATTTTTTTGCCTTACACAATCCATGTTTCAATTGTCTGTGTGCCATTCAGAGGGGGAATAGGCAAGACAAAATATTGAAGCGCCTTTGAACAGGATATGGTAGTAGGTGCCAGTTGCACCAGTTTGTGTCAAGAACTGCAARGCTGCTGGGTTTTTCACGCACAGCCGTTTCCTGTGTGTGTCAAGAATGGTKCACCACCCAAAGGAGTACAACGCATTGGAGTCAACATCCCTGTGGAATGCTTTTGACACCTTGTAGAGTCCATGCCCTGACGAATTGAGGCTGTTCTGAGGGGGGGAAAGGGGTGCAATATTAGGAAGGTGTTCCTAATGTTTTGTACACTCAGTGTACATGCATCATACAAGTCTAGGTAGCTAGTAAGAATGAAACGTAAACGACAGTTCCAGACGTTTTCTCTTGCACTGACCTGGTTACCACTGAAAGTCATTGGGTTGCTGAAGGTCAGTACCAATTATTTCTCAAGTCTGACTCTCTTCTTTATCCCTCAGCTCCACGAGGTGTACAGCCGTCTGTGTGCCAAGAGACAGGTGGGCGGCGTGGGCCAGGGCGAGTGCCTCTCCCTCTGCAGTCTGCTGGAGAGCCGGGGCATCTTTGCCCTGAAAAAAGCTAAGGAGGCTCGCCTCACCAAGGTTTCTCTGAAGATTGAGGAGAGGGATGTGGAGAATGCTCTGAAGGATCGCACCCTGCTGGGCAGTATCCTGACCGCTGGCCTACCATGACCTTTCACCCTCGGGATGATATCAATTTCTCAATCTGACCAACCCCGATTAATATTTATTTGTGCCTTATTTAATTTATTTTTTTATTCCTTTTTTTCTGGTGGGGTGATGCATATCCAGCTATGACCTCCCTTTTCAGAACAATGGGAAATGCAGCAATTTGTTAGATTTTTAAGATGAACAGATGAACATTTAATGACGGACTGGAAACATTTCAAATGGTCAGCCAAACTGACCAGCTGCTTTTAACTTGAGTTTAAATGCTCATTTATTTTTMGGGGTTGAAAACCTTATGTACATTTGTTGTAATAAATTAATGTACCAACTTTAAAAAAATGTGTTGCTCTTTTAATTCAGCAAGAGGCCTACTATTTTTGTTAATCATGGAGAATCAAAAAATAAACTCAAATAAAAACAATGTTTTTGTAAACTGTAGGCATACCCATCAAAATCATTAACTTTTTAGGAAATATAGCCTCAGTCCTTATTCAAAATAAATGAAAGGCCTGCCTGCCTGCTACTAATGAGCTTTCTGTGAAATATGCAGTACACGAAAACGGGTACAATGACAAGTGAAAGTAAAATATTTCAGCCAGCAAAGCCATTGACAACCAAACAGCCGGGGGAAACAAACAAGAAAGGTCAGTCCTTCAATAGCTAATTGAATACAGTACCCACAATAATTGTACAGTGCACTTTCAATTGTTTAAGCCGAGGTTGAGTTTTAATTTGTAAACGGTATCAACACAGATCAAGTCATCCATATTGTGAGTTCAGGTGCAATTTCTGTTGCATCCTTTGTGGTCCTTGTGAATAGCATGCTGTAGTGTTAAYATGCCTACTATCAGAGGTGGCGTAATAAAGGGTGTTTTATTTATTATTCTGGATTCACACTTGAGCATGGGTACCTCCAAGACAGCCCAGGCCTATAGCCTGCAAGATGCAATTTCCTTTAACAGAAATGGTTATTGGTAGGTTTCTGTCAGAACCAAAAATAGCCTAAATGCCTGTGTTKATGACCACCTGATCTGGATAGCAATACCTTTTACTCTATCCCACATGGCAGTCAAATTAAATATAATACTGAACAACATGTGTATTTATAAAGATAGTAAACATGATAAATCACCGAACTGCGAAAAGCTGTCGTGCGAAGTTAGCYGCGATATCCTGTAACGTGTTCTTTGTGACGGGGTGGAAATTCCATTTCAACATGGTTTAAAACTACCAACCGCCTGCTTGCAAACACTCAAAGAACAACTCAACTATAATGTAGTGCAGCTTTTATGATTCTTAGTTTTCATAAGCAATGCCATATGATAAACACTGACTGTTAGCTTGGATAGTTACACTGCTGATATTCATATGAACGTGATGTATTATAGTAAACCAAGTTGTGAGTTGCCGCAATGTTGTTTTCCAAATGAAGGAGTGGGCCTTTAACTGCCATCACAATTCTATTCTCTCTACACAGTATGAGCATACTGGCTCTAAAAMMAGTCTCTCTGGGGAGAGAGTACAGGGGGGCACTGCCTCGAAAAGGAGTCTCTGGGGAGAAAGCGGAGGGGGGGCAGTGCCCCCCAAAAATGTTGCTCTAATTGGAATTGACACTTACAATGAAGCTGGAAGGTGAGTTGTATGTATGGGACTGACACAGATTCCTAACAGTATATCTATCACAAATATTGATATTAATTGTAGAGTTCAGAAGTGATATTACATAATAAGACGCCTGGGCACTCCTTGGCATACAAGGAGTGGCAAGGAATGGCTTAATCTTAGATAGGAGTGTATTCTGGACTTTGGCTTGGCGCTGGCACTCCGTCCTTCTACAGTGTCTCCTCTGGTACACTGACCCATCTGCATACATTCTACTCCACATTTTCTAACCCTCTTTACCCAGGGTTTAGGGTTTGGAATGATGACATCAGTGTGCCTGTGTCAGGTAGAGCAGCCTCCAATTTGAAACTCAGGCCAGAATTCCATCTAGTTGATTTTGGCATTGCGGTTTTAGAAGTACGTTTACGTTGCAGTGCAACGTGTTCGCTCCAGAATTGATGCTCAATTTAGAAATCAGTAGTACCGTACTACCTGGTTTTAGTGGAAGCCCTGGTAGGATGTTGAGTTACCCACCCTCCCTTCTATATTTATCTTGATAATTCATTGCAGTCACGCAGATTTTAAATCGGTGACACTGCTGTGCAAATCAAACACACAATTTCGGTGACCTTAAAATAGCATTTATTTATTTTTCTACTCTGCTTCACCTACAGCAAATAACACTTTTGGTTTTGTTCAATTTAGGAGTTAAGTATCCTGAGTGAAAGAATTTTAATGTTTTATCTGGAATACAAGTCTAAGATGTGCCCAGATCACAGCCTTAAACACCACTTGTAAATTAGGAAACAATTTAGGGTACACGTGTTGCACATTAATGTAGGCTAATTATGAGTTATAAAATCACATACTATAGCCAGATCTCTAGGCTATTGAACTTGTTACCTGGTTTCCGGTTTCACAGCCACTAGATGGCGCCACAAACCATTTTATGTAGTGAAAGTGTCTGGATGAAAAGTGCTGTTTAAGAGAATGTGACTGTTTTGGCTGAGACCACGGAAAATGTTATCCCGCTAGATAGTGATGCGATAAATACATGTAAGTAACTACTACCGACCCAAGATGAGTGGCGGTTCTGACATCAGCAGCACTAGCTATGCATCCTCATCGGATAAAGAGTACTTCCCCTAAATTTGAGTAGGAAAGATGTACTTTACTTTTCTCTATGCTATACAGAGRGACAACAACAACAAAAAACAGTATGGCATTGCCCCAGATATTCTGTATTAGCCAGACTCAATATTTCTACAGTAAAATCAGTACCCAGTCTGCCTGTACTTTAATATATTCTTTATTTTCTTAAACAAAATTGAAGTAAAAACCTTTATGTAGAAAGACAAATTCCCTGTCAGTAGCGTTCCACCTAAGGTTCTTGATTTAGGGCCTCCAGTAGACTCCCGTCTATTGGGTTGTTCTCTTCTACTGTGTGAGTCAACGTAAGAATATTACACCACGGAGTCAGTACCAACTCTAACTCCCTACTAGCTCATGAATTAACTCACTAACTTGTGAATTAACTCATGCAGACTTTCGAGAAACACAGTGGGAAGAATGTTAACAGCAAATAGTGTTAAAAGAAAGTTAAAAACAGCAGTGTCCATTACAAAGGCTGAAGAAAGAAAGCAAACGTGAGCTGTACAGTACACATCGTTGTCCAGTCACCTCTGGCAGTGTTTTTAACCAGTATTGAAATCGAAGGGYAAAAAAGGAAGCTACATGATTATCGTCAAAAAATAAAATCTCTTTGGCATAGATTACCCACCCGAAAAGCGCACACAACCTTAAAACGTACTTGACTAAAAACCTGTGCATCATCATCAATATTATTCTTAGAAAACAGAAGGTAAGCCCTGTTAGATTCTGAGCCCCACAGTCAGTGATAATTGCATATACTACATCGAGGTGAGCAGAGACAGATTGACATCACTCCATTTGAAGATTCTGTGTGATTTCTCCCCCCCCCCCTTCTGCTTCTTCCTCCCTTCAATGTCTGTAGAGAGAACAGTATCTTTATTAAAAAAGTGGTGCGACTTGTTTTTATAATAATAGGTGTATGTAACTAATGGCTGCTCTGTCTTCGTGTGTCTGCGCGCTTGACCATAAGAGTGTAGGTACATTTGTCCGTATTATTGGGTGTGTGCACTAACCGTTGTCCTAATAGCGCTCAGCATATCCCGGTTGCCTCATGTCATAGGTCATGCCACCACCACCGACCTGGTATTCAACATCGGACATCCCCATCTCTCCATCCATGGGCATGTCAGCAGGGTAGTCTCCATAGTGGTGGTAGCCTGCGTCCAGCTCTGAAACACACACTTAGATCAATACTTTGCAAAATATTTACATTTCTGGAGATGATACCCTTGTATTTTATTCATAAAAAAAAAAAATGGGGGGGKCTCACTTTTAACATGGTTAAAGTTATATCGATCAATTATCTCTCCTTGACAATACAGTATAATCATGTCAGAAATTCAAATATAGCAAAGCAATACATTGACAAACAGAAAGCACCCAGTGGAAGTGACTAACTAGCACATTAACCCACACAATAGCTACAGCCAGCGTTCTGTTCTGCCCCGTGTGTCAGTCAGTCAGTCAGTATGGGCACCTTTCCGCCAGAGTGAGTTACTCACCGTCTGCTGCGTAGCCTGCCTCCATGGGGACAGTGTTGTGGGCCTGGGGAGGGGTCACGAGAGGTGTCAAAATTAAGTCAGCGAGTTGCCCATACATGGTCGACAGAAACCGTGTCACACTGTCTTCTTAAACTGCATCGTCTACCTACTTTTCTCMTAATACAAATATTACACTTTGCCATTTTACAGAAACTAAAACTTCACATGTAAGAATCTACYAAAATATAATACATGCATTTATCAATGTTAAATTACCGATAGAAGCAAAGTGTTTTTTTCAGTTTCATCGGAATTGAGAGAAGCTGCAATCGTTATTAGATCCTGCAGTGGCTCCCTCCTCGCCATAGATGGCGCTAGAGGCCCCGAGCATAGGTAAACTCACCATTTCCCAGGCGGCGGGGTCGTGCTTGAACAGGGAGTGCGTGAGCTCCACGGACACACGCTTCTTGTAGTCGGAGTTCTTGTCCTCGGAGATGCGGAAGAGAACGGCGGCAGCGTAGGTGGCTGGGAGAGAGGAGAAAGGCGACATGATTACTAACAGTCAGATCATCACACGTACACATTGATTGGCAGACAAAGTTCGTCTATACCCAGATCTGAGAGGATGTATCAAATGGCTGCAGTGTGTAATGCTACTTCTCAATCCTTGTCTCTCATTCAACTGAGTTAAGGGATCAGATATGGCCCAGACTCAATAATTGGTCAATTATGAGAGAGAGATGAAAGCCAGCAGAGACTTGCGCCCGTTGAGGTTCCACTGGTTTATGGAAATGCAGCCCATTATGCAGTCAGGCTATAAAAAAACAACATCTTCCAGATAATAACTTCCTCTCAATGGACGCCAAACGACCTCTGAATCTATCCACATGGACCGCAAGGCCCTCCAGCGGGTGTGGATGACGGCCCAGTGCATCACTGGTACCGTGCTTCTACCCATCAAGGACATCTACTGGAAACAGTGCCTGAGGAAGGCACGCAGCATCATCAAGGACCCCACACATCCAATCGCGAGCTGTTCTCTCCCTTACCGTCGGYCAGACGGTATCGGATCATGCGGTCTGATACCAAGAGGCTCAAAGACAGTTTCTAACTACAAGCCTTCAGACTGACCACCTGCTCTGACTCTCCACACATCACAACTGCTGCTACCAGACTCTTATTATACACTTGCCCCCCCCCATCCCCAAAACATGGAAATCATGGACTAGAAATTGTGCCTTCCTGTATTGTACTAAAATGTTTTCCATTTCTACTGAGCCATTTACTTCGTTCGTATTCGTATTATTTCTTATTGTTGTTGCATTGTCGAGAAGGAACCTGCAAGTAAGGATTTCGTTGGGCGATGTATACCATTCGTATAACGTACGACTAATAAAAAACGTGACACTAGTGGACGCATCTATCACAAATCCTGTTTTTTTGATGTGGTTTTAATAGAAGTGGTCTCACCGATGCCCTCGTTGTTGGAGTGCAGCAGCTCCATGAGCGGCGCGGAGGCTCCCTCTGCGTCGATCATCTCKGCAGACTGCTTGTCCAGGGCCAGCTCACACAGAGCCCCCGCTGACACGCGCTTCACGTTCTCCACTGGAGAGTACAGCAGCTACGTAGGAGGAGGGAGACAACGGTTAACACACAATCTACAGGAGATAAAAGCAGCAACWGAGAGATATTGATGTCTTAAAATAAACAAATATTTAAGAAGAAAAAAARGTACCTGTACAAAGAGTGGGATGGTCTGCATGCTGGCGATCTCTCCCCTGTTGATGGGGTCTCTGGCCATGATGTGCAGGGCCCCTGTGCACCCCTCCACGATCTCCTCCATCCTCACGCCATCCTGAGAGAGAGAGAGACAAAGCAAGAGTCAGTCAGCAACAAAAGAGACTAGGGAGGTTAAGAATAGGGCGAATTACTGATGTAACAGTTGGATACATTTATATTTTGTATTTTAAGTACATAGATCTGTTTCTACATCTACCTGGTATGTCTGCTGTGCGGCGGAGCCGTGTTTCTGGGCGTCCTGGTGGGCTTTGAGCAGCAGATTGACCAGGCGGGGGATGGCCCCCGCGTCCCTCAGAGGGGTCTGGTTGTCTGGGCACAGTGCCAGGTTACGGATCAGACCAACCACAGCCTGAGGACYAGAGAGGTGGGGTTAGAGACGGACGCCATTTTGATTGGTGATCAAAAAGAATGTTGCTTTCTTTGTGGTTAGAGACGGTTGGTTTTACAAATTTTCACCCATATCATCGTTTATAGTTTCTCTCCCTGTTCTCTCTATGTAGCTTCTTCCTTATCCCRCATTTTCCTCCTTCCATCACATCCTCGTCTTCCTCTTTCCTACTCTCCTAATGCCTCCTACTTCTTACCTCATAGCGAATTAAGCAGCCGTTTACGTGAATGGTTAGCCCTCTCCCTGGGCAACCATCTGTCAACTATTAATCTCCCTCTATCCCACCACCCCTCGCTCTCTCTCACCTTGATGACAGGCCAGTAGTAGGGCTGGATGTCCCTCTATACACCCCTCCATCCTGACTCCCCTATCCTCTCACCTTGATGACAGGCCAGTAGTAGGGCTGGTTGTCTCTCCATCCTGACTCCCCTATCCTCTCACCTTGATGACAGGCCAGTAGTAGGGCTGGTTGAGCAGCTTGACGATCGCGGGAATGCCATAATGCATGCGCACGGCATTCTGGGCCACCTCGGCGTCGGAGTGGCGCGACGTCAGGTGACGCAGGGCGCACACGGCCGGCTCCGCCACGTCCTCCTTCTCTCCCGCCCTCAGGACGGCGTGGATGAGCGCCTCGATGCCGTTGCTCTGGGTGACCATGGCCTTGTTGCGAGCGTTGTTGCAGGTGAGGTTGGAGAGGATGCCAGTGGAGCAGGTGAGCATGTTGACGTCGTCAGAGCTCAGGAGACCAACGAGAGTCTGAAGAAGACTGTCCAGACCCTCCTAGAGGGACAGATAGAGAGTTTAGTTTATCTGTAATATATTAGTGGTTCTTTAAAATAAAAAAAACAGTAAAAAAAACATTGCTGTTGCAATAAATAAGAACATTTAGAGTAAATGCAAGTGAGGTAAAAATAGTAAGTTAAAAGGTCAGAGGTTAGGACAAACACGAGAGAAACAGACAGCAGGATGGAAACAGTCTCTATATGTCTCTAGGTTGGAAGGTAGAAGTCTCACCTGTTTAGTGGCAGCGTCCGACAGGTTCCTCAGGGTCCACAGACAGTTCTGCATCAGACGCTGACTGGAGCCTGTCAGGTGCATCCCCAGAGCCTGCATCCCACCTGACAGAGGGGAAACAGAGAGATAAATAGATAGAATGTGTATATGAGAGAATCTCCTAACTCATTTTACTGCAAAATATGTACTTCATTCATAATCTCATAGCTTTACAACTGAAAAAAAAGAAGCCAACTTCTATTCATTAAAACCACAGTATCAGTCATCGCAAATCTACAACAAGTAACTACAAATACAACCCCCCTGTATTTCAAACACTTACCAGCATCCACGATGGCAGGTTTGTTGCTGGGGCAGACAGAGAGCACTTTGAGCACGCGGCTGGTGGTCCACAGGAGCTTCTCATAGCTGTAGTTCCTCATGATGTGGACCAGGCCCTCCGGACCACTGTTAGCCAGGATGATCAGCTGAGAGAGAGAGGGATGATGGGAAATTGAGTTTAACAATATGAATCAAGCGATAGCATTTCTATGAGCCACAAACAGTGTGGACATTCACTTTTAGTCCAGCTCGTGACATGTTTGGATGTGCCCAAATCCTCATTTTCCAGTAGGGGTTTAGGCGTTAAAAGGTTAYCATCTTCAAAGGGTCAAAACATTCCATGTATCACTCCTGTCCAAACATGCACTTACCCATTAAATAACAGGCAAGCACACACAGGGTAGACATCCCTACCCGGCCACACCTGTCTCATATCCTTACATGCACATAAGCGTGCAGTCACAGAATTACTATGGCAGCCACACCCATGCCAACACAGGGCTATCATTCAAACGCACTCATTCACAATATTGACATGCATAACATCACACCCCTTACACTTAACACCCCCCTCCCCTCACCTTGCTCTCCTGGTTGCCGTAGGACAGCAGCTGCAGGCAGTCGGTGGTGATGGCCAGGAACTTGGGGTTGCTCTTCTTCAGCAGAGGCACCATTCGCTGCAGGCCGTCGGCCAGGCGCACCGCCATCTTGGCTCCCTCCTGGTGCAGTAGCAGGTTGTGGAGGGTGGTGATGGCATAGAACAGCACAGACTCCATGGGAGAACTGACAGAGGGAGAGAGAGAGTTATCCTAAGGATTTAGATAAGCATAGTTCATTATGAGTCTTACTTTGAAATGCTTTGTCAATCTTGTGGTTCTACGGAGAGAGAAAGCGAGCAGAGAGAGAGACTTGCAACAACTTTCACCCCCAACATGTCACCCCCCATCCAGGTATAGAAGGCCACAAAGTAAAAGAGCTACGAGAGAGCATGAGAGACGAGAGTATGCATTCCCACACACTAACCCCCCGGCAGACCCTCAGACTCCTACCTGAGCATGCGGACCAGGGCAGGGATGCCCCCACACTTGAAGATGGAGAGCAGGCCCTCTCTCTGGTGGGACAGGTTGTGGAGGATGCTGGCTGTAGCCCGGGCTGTCTCCATGTCCCCGGTGTTCTGCATGGCCCGCACCACCGCCGCCACCATCTGGGGGGACGCCATCAGCGCCCGGCGAGACGCCTCCTTACGGGTCAGCTGGTTGACGATCAGGGAGGCTTTGTTGACCACCACCTGGAAGACAGAGGGGGGTTTGGTTAGTTTGAAAGGAGGGAAAATGCAGAGCTATTAACGGGGAAGGGTTGACTATTGGAAAAGTACAGCAATGTGAATGAATGACAGCCAGCTTGACTACCACCTAATGGGGAGGAGTGGTAGAGATGGGTTAGGTTTATGGGGAAAGTGTGATTACTAGTGGTAAATAACATCAATGAATGACTGATTGAATTAATTAATCAATGTCTAAATGACAAAGGTGGATTGATGGCTAGATAAAGAAAAGTACACATAGCCATCAATTCACCTTTGTCAATTAGACATTGATTAATTAATTAAATTCAGAATTGAATGGAAAATGCCTCAAATTCCAATTAAATTAATACATTTGAATTGTAGTAGTAAACAGGGTACAGAATTGCAATTAAAATTAATTAAAGGAAATCTAATTTAATTATGTGAAATTCAAATGCCTCTTCTATTTTATAATGGGTGTAGTCAAATGTATATCTAGTAGATAAAATATCAAACATGTTATATACATGCATATAAAATGTTGTTTCAACAACAGATTTTCAGGACCAACTTCAAATGAATGAGCAAAGTTAATTCATTAATACCACACCCCCCAGAATGCATTAGTTTAACCCTCAAGTTGACCCTAAGACCTTCAAAAAGGAGCCAAACAAATGAAATCATTGGTGGAAATATAACGGTCTATTCTAAGCACTATGGTTAAAAGACTACAGGAACATTGTTTACAGAGAAGTGTGATATATTCCTTGGTWTCTGGAAGTGTGACCTGTCAGGGTCAATTAAACTTCCATGTTCTATGACTGAGTGCAATTTCTTTGAATAGCACTGAATAAAATTGTACMTCCTGTRACTCAAARTCAAAAATTCTACATTCTGTGTGGCCAAATCAATTAATYAGCTGAATGGGAGRCAATTKAAAAATTCTGAATTGAGCCCAACCCTGACGCAAAGACAGACGTGTCAAACAACCCGTACTGTACCTGGTCCTCATCGTTGAGCAGCTTGGTGAGCTCGGGGATGGCGCGCGTGGCCAGCTCGGCGTCGTCCTGGTAGTTGATGAGGTGGACGATGGCCGTCTTGAGGAGCTGCGAGGGCTCGGCCAGCCGCTGGACGTTGGTCATCTGAGACGGGTCWGTCTGGGTGGACAGGATGGTCGTGCCCTCCATCACCGTCTCTGGGAACATGGCCGCTCGGACACGCTGGGCCCGGGTCAGGGCATACTGAGACTCCACTTCTACAGGGAGGGAGGAGAAGAGGGGGAGAGGGTCAAGTGGTTTGTATTTTTAGATGGTGAGTTTGAATGAGTTCAGTATTAAGCAGCAATAAGGTGTGTGTGTGAATGTTTTTTTTGTGTGCGTTTTAACTTAAGTGACAGTGCGTGTTTGTAGCGGGTTGTACTTTTGAATGMWTGWTTATGTCAATTTGAGCGCGTGTATTCAAGCACTAAACTGCGTGCGTCTCACCAGCAGGGTTCTCTGAGACGACGGTGGTGGTGATGGTGCTGTACTGCTTGGTGCTGTACTCGGTCCCATCGTCATCGGTCCTCACTGTGGTGGCTCCTGACTGGATCCCAGAGTCCCCGGCGTAGTAGGTCTGCTGCCACTCTTTCACCTTCACCCTCCCATCATTGCCCACTACGGAGGGAAAGAGGGCAGAGAGGTTAGAGTGGAAGTGCACTTTGAAGTAATATATTATCCATYTTCAACACACTTGTTAGTGCCCTCAGGGCTCGCCCACTACAGAGGGAAAGAGGGGAGATCTATGGGGTTATTACAGACTGCACTTAGAGTAATAGCTGACACTCTTGTTAATGCACTAGGAGGGAGAGCAAAGAGGGGTTATTAGAGGCAACACTGCACTTGGAAGTTACCTGTGAGCCATTAGTGCAATAACAAGTATGTTCGACGCATAAGGGGAAGACATTGTGTTCAGTTGAACAAAGGAGAGGAAGGAATATGAGGGAGGAGGAATTAAGAGAAGAGGAAGAAAAATGAAGGAATAAAAAAAGGTTGTGAAAGGGGGAGAATAATATAGCCAGATGATGAACCCACTCTGCATTTCCATGGTGGCCTCCTGGGCTCAAACCAACAACAATGGAGAAGTCCTGAAACACACACAAAAAAWAACATTTAGATCAATAATTATCTTCCACATTTTGCTACAAATTACAATCATACCACTCAATTATTTTACAGTATACAGTTTACTTTCATATTCTTCTAACCTGTTTTAAGGCTAAATATTAAATTAMCCCGTTAGTTCAAATACATTTTATTTCATACCCTTTCTCCCAGGTAAGAATACAGATAGGTGAACGAATGCCCTCCCTCTGAACAGTGSCAGAAATGACAACGCCGAGTCAGCAGCAAAGGCTGCTGAGATAGCAGGGGAGGGTGAGGGGGCAGAGGGACAGCTGCAGGACAGGAACGCCAACTGCTAAGCCCCCGCGGCCTTTAACCCCGGGCAGAGCCTCCGCCTATACATACAGCTGTGGGAGCTAGACACCTGCCTGCRGACTCACAGTATCAGCCACCAGAACCCGCTAGACAGGTTTCTTGTGTGTGTGTGTGTGTGTGWGWGWGWGAGAGAGAGAAAGTAAGTAGTCATTCATACACACCTTATTCCTCCCAAGATAACACCTTTATAGTGGACAGTCACACACACACAGTTCCTCCTCAAAACACCACTCCTCCTTCACCTGTAACTACAGGCCAACGCTTAATGACCATGAATCACTGGCTGATTTAAGATAAACACTCCCACCTCAGTTTTTTTTTCTCAACCCTTATCAAGTCATTTTCCCGGCAGTACCTGTCTCTTATCTCCAGTCTGCTCTCTTGTTGTGACCATCTATCATACACCCGGGCTCCGAAGATGCGGATGTCGATAAAGGCAGCCCTGCGCACCTCTCTGATTCAGAGGGGGTTGGGTTAAATGCAGAAGACACTTTTCAGTTGAAGGCATTCAGTTGTACAACTGACTAGTTATACCCCCTTTACCCTTTCCCCTCCTCTCCTGAACTATCCGTCATACAGCTAAAATGCATTCCTTCTGCAGTGTTGGTTTGGACCTCATCTACTCTTTCCCCATTTAAAAGTGATTCCTCACCTGGTTCACTCAGTTGGCCCAATGTGGTTTCTYCATTATGATGCATTTACTTYCCGACTCATTCTATTGCAGCCATGTTAGCTCACCATTAACATTACATGGGGATATTTAACCAACGCGATCTAACTGAATGGTCTAGAATTACACCCATATTCTAAAAGTTCCTTACAATTAAATGCATTTTAACTTTGTCTGGAGCCATTTCCCAAAGAGCAAAGACCAAGTGTGTGAGTCTGTCCATGTGTTTAAGCGTTTGTTTATGGGCATATTATTTTCCGTGTGTGTGTGTGTGTCTCTCACATTGCACACATTCCTAATTCTGATGGTCTTCAGACTCAAAATAACCTCTGGTGCAGGAAAGAGCTAGTTGGAGGATGACCCACATCCACTCCTCAATATAAAACACTCAGGTTTCACTGAACAAAACGGCACGACTTCTACACTCAACCCACCACTCACTCAATACATGAACAATGATGGCTCGTTCACTGCAGTTAAATGCGATGGGAGCGGCACGTGATGCTACAGTCCACTCTACAATGTCACCCGTGTGTGGTTCAGATGTTGGCGGTGAAGGGAGTTACTGTAATTGAAGGGATGGGATTCTTTGCTGGACACAGACATTACTGACATGCTGTGTGTGTTTGTGAACTGGATAGGATTGTGGGAGAGTCAGTGGGAAGAGTCAGGCTGTTTAGAGCCATTCTRCCAACGGGCAAAGGCCAAGTGTGTGTGTCAATGTGTTTACACGTTTCTGTTTACGTGCATCTCATTTTTCCATACGCATGAATGTAGCAGCTTGAGACGTCACACAATTCCACATGAATGCGCCATACGTCCAAGAATTAGCTAAGATCAACTATGTATGATGAAGCCGATTTATTTTGCACTGCTATTCCTTATTCATACGAGAGTGGGTATTCATTTGACGCTTTTAAACCATTATATTTACCTGCTTATTTCTAGACTCAGGCCGCAAATACATACAACATGAAATACTTCCTATGAGGCATGACAGAGAGTAGCCTACAGATTCACTTAATATTGCCATCAAATGGAAAAGTCTGACAAATATACGTTTCTTTCCAGATATATGCAGCTATGGAAATGAGGTGGAGGGTTGTACTGACTACCGTATGGCAGGAATGAAGGAAAGCAGATCCATTTCCCACCTTGTAGTAGCTAGGAGAGATAATGTGGCAAGTCGTGACAGCATGTCCCCCTAGCGTGTTTGTACTTGATGGGCGATGCACTAACATTCCTGGCTACCTCTGCCTTACCTTGTATGCAATCCAGGCACTGTATTTGCATATGTGTGATTATGACCTAATACAGTAAACATAATATATCCATCTATGAGCTTTACTATGCAAACGCATATTAGTTTCATCTCGTATATAGGACTGTTTTAGAAATATAATTGCCATCCCTCTGGAAATCACATGTAACAAGTTATTTTATGCCGCTCCAAAGTATTTTTGGACATGCGAGGTAGTAGAACTATTGTACCAGCGTGCATAACTACTCTTGTCTGAAATGAGTCTGGAGTTGCTCTGTGGGTCTGCCAAGCAGTGAGCCTGTTACGGATGTGAATGATAGTACCACACCCCTCTGCGTTAGCCCCGGGGCTCAGAATGGGGGATGTGTGTGTGTGTTTGATGTGTTCTCATGTTTCAATCTCTAGAACTGGAGAGTTTTCACGCGTTTCCCACAGAGACCAGAAGTGTAGTGGAGATGCGTGTATAATTCTCACTAATGAACTTCCTGTGTTTTCCCCAGGGTTCAGAGAGAAATTAGATTGTGTGTGTTTATTCTAGACCCTCCACCCAGAGAGCCCTCATGTGCACTTATCGCACTGGCATTTGGAACAACAGACTGGTGAGTCACAGGCAAGTCACCATGTTGCCATGGGAGTGTCAGTGTGTGTGTGTGTGTGTGTGTGTGTGTGTGTGTGTGTGTGTATATACAGTATGCATCGGTCTCACTCTAGGCCCTTGAGGTACTTGTGCCTATCTCAGCTCCATTGGGAATAGTCGAGTCACAGCCCAGCCAGCTTGCTAGCTGACCTATGGGGGTTCACAGTGAACGGGGCGTTGGCGTTTCTGTCTGAGCTTGTACTTTACAGGTACAAGCTGAGTCATCATGGACACAGAAAATGTCTCCCAGGCTTTTTCCCCACCTCTCCTACTCTCTCTCACTCTGTGTTTAAATAGAGGTGTGGCACGCATTTCTCCTTTTCCCAAGCTTGGGAGTGTCTTGTCTTTTCAACTGTGCCAATTACCATTAGGTAATAATAAATTAGATGATACTGAAAAAAAATTATCAGGAAAATCAAAACACTAGGCCAAGCTGTATATCCTGGTTCCACAACTTATAATACACACACACACTGGAAGATGAAAAGGAACGTTTCATTGTTTTTGTGTGAATCTGTGAGTGTTTGTGTGTATCTGTTTCCTGGGCAAGGCAGCGGGTTCAGACAACGCGTTCTTGATTCGATTGTTGCGGACACACCCCGCGTCACCTTAGTAACAAAGGCTTCACTCACTAACACATACTGTTGACTTTATCTAGGTCTATCAACTCTTCCTGGTGTCCATCCAATCTTATTTCCAGCGTTTGTAACACTGTGTAACAAAGGCTTCACTCACACTATAGACTGTTGACTTTATCTAGGTCTATCAACTCTTCCTGGTTGTCCATCAATCTTATTCCATGCGTTTTTGTAACCGTGGTACAAAGGCTTCACGTCACACTATCTGTGATTTATCTAGGTCTATCAACTCTTCTGGTTTCCATCAATCTTACTCTCACGCGTTTTTGTACGTGTGCAAAACAGCCTCGGCAGCCTTGACCCCGACTGCACCAGACTATAGATGGCTATAGTGATAGAGTTGATATTGCTAGCAAGAGAAGACAGATAGGAGAGAGAGGCATGTTGAGTGTTTCTACAGTGTTCTGGGTGCTGGGAAAACATCAGACCGAGACCTTGTGGCTCTTACCAACGCCATTAGGAATCAACTGGAAATGAAAAAAAGCACGGATTGCTTGAGCTGTGTTGACCACAGTTAGTAGTATGTAGTATTGCAATATGTCGTCCTCACAGAAGACACCGGTGTAACCTGCCAATGAACACTGCTACATCGTGGGTAGTGGACAGGAACTGTTTGGATTTCATGAGTGTGTTATCGGAGTGGACTTTGCTCCCGGCCCTGCATTCTAAGTAGTGTGGTTGGGTTATGACTGATGGATCACTCCTCTACTGTGACCTGTGTCACTTTTCACCACTGCACTAGGAGCTACTTCCTCTTCCTCTCCAAAGCCCCTGCCCACCCCATCCATTGTTCTTCCTGACCCGCCGGATATTGGAGATCTCGATCTTGGGTCAGTTTGCATTTCCCCACTATGTTAAGGTTAGGATGGGGAAATGGATCCTATGATATACCTGGGGACTTTACCCAAGAGCATTCTGGACTGATGGTCAGGACTGCTCCAGAAGCATAACACATTGAGGGCAGGAATTTCTGACTGTCAGAGCCCCCCATTGGCCGAGAGAACAAGAGGAGAGATGAATGCGGTTGGCCCCGTCGCTCTAATCCTGGAATTAACACACTAGCCCAAACATTTAGCCTCGTCTACAACACACATTCCCTGCGAACACTACACCAAAATAGCCCTGAGCTTAAAATCTCTCTCTCTTCTACACTGCAAACAAACACACCATCACCTCCTCGGCAAGACAAACAACTCATAATTATATTCCCACATATCCAAACGATCCCTTCCTGACTAAATGTGCACACAGACGCTGTGTCAGTGGATGATTACTAGTTCCACAGATGGTGTGAATACTGCTCATCCACTCCGCCCCACACACAGGAATGTCAGACTGGGAGGGTCCTCATAACCCTGGCAAGTGTGGCAGTGTGTGTGTGTGTGGTCTTTGGCTCCTATCTGGCAAAACACAGCCCATTCGCTGGAGTGCATAAACCGCAGCATTGCTTACTTCAAAATTGGAACCTCTTCACAGCCCTATCCATTTATACCGACTTGAAATCAAAAATGGGTATCAACTTAAGCCTGACACACTAAAAGAGATCTAGCAGGTTACCCAAGAAAGGTTGACTAAACAGGCTAGCCTAGCTACAACCCAAAAGAATGAAGAGGGCTAAATGGCAGAGTGGAAGAACCCAGATCTAAGGAGATAAAAAACGGTTCAATCCGTGTCAAAAGCCTGATGGGGAAACAAACAATGGGGACGTGTGGCTAGAGGCATGCAAAGGCCTTCACCAGTCTAAACACTGTGTGGTCTCTAAAGCCGATCATAAATCTACATCTGAGAGCAGTAATACAATGTGCAGAATCTCTTTCTGGTCTCG
The DNA here is from genome assembly GCF_002910315.2 of Salvelinus sp. IW2-2015. Classification (NCBI taxonomy): domain Eukaryota; kingdom Metazoa; phylum Chordata; class Actinopteri; order Salmoniformes; family Salmonidae; genus Salvelinus; species Salvelinus sp. IW2-2015. The sequence continues at coordinate 1,000,293 of NW_019942505.1, forward strand.
TAGACAGAGGTTGTTTTCGTGATCCTTGAATCCTGGTAAGCTTGTTCCACAGAAGCATTGAAGAGACAGAGGATCAAGAGACAGAGAAGTTTGACAGAGGTGGGGGGTACAGATCAAGCAGATTAAGTCCCTTACCACACATCTGTAAAGCTGCGTTCACCATTGTGTATAAGATGGACCTGCTCCCCTCACCCATACACACAAACATACGCACCGTGACACACACAGATGGACACAGACACACACTAGGGTTTATAGCGGGAACTGGTTAGCAGATTAAGAAGCTTTCCGCCCAAACCTACTCCTGTTTCCCGGGATAACACTGAGAAACCGGTAAATAATTTCTAAGACAGCAATGAGTTGTAAAATGGAACTGTTCATTTATAATGTCATGTCTAAATCAGCTCCTCTACCTAGACTTTCTGCATGATCAATCAACATCTCATACTGGAGCGCAACTCACAATGGCATGTCTTCACTCTTGCCAATACTCACCGGCTGGCCTCTCTCCTTAACTCTTGTGGAGTCCCAGAAAAGCTAGACTAGAATTTTTATATTTGTGACACTAAGAGGGATGCAAGCTTGCTTGAACAGTTAAATGCTATGTGATGACTATAGCAGTTATTTATTCAGACCCATAACCATTCAATCTCGGTGAAGAGAAGCGAAATCCGTCTCATCTTATTCACGAATGTCATTCAAGGAAGGCCAAACGATTTAACTGACGAAACGAGGAAGCAATAGAGAGAGAGGTAATACGCATTACTCACGTCGTACAACATTAGGAGAAATATTACGAAAGGTAGGCTAATGAGTCAGCCTCCTAACTATACAAATGTAAAATAGGCCATATTATATTTCAAAATTAAAATCTAATTTACTAGCTTACAAATGTCCTGCACCAGCATCACGTGTTCTCTCCCAGCTTCATGGTTTGAACAAGGTGCATAATTCCAGTCCATGTAAACAATAATACAGCCCACAGTTAAAACGTTTACTGGAGGTTGTTTGAATGTATTTACTATGGGCTTGGATCTTTTTCTGTCGTGCGTAATGTGCATTAGCCTATTGGATAACGGCACAATCATTTGGGCTTTTTTGGGGCTTGGGCTAATAAAATGTATTTAATGTATGGCTCATCTGGCTCAGGTAGCATCAAGCTTGAATTGTCATGCCGACCAAAGCGCTAATCAAATCCTAACATTTATATGACACTCCCAGTTTTGGTAGGAAATGTTATTTAGCAGACAGTCTTCTATAGAGCGACTTACAGTTCGCGCATTCATCTTAAGATAGCTAGGTGGGACCACCACATATCACAGGCATAGTGAGTACACTTTCCCTCAAAGTAGCTATCAGCAAAGACCGAGCTAGTAAGGGGGTGGGGTTGGAGCAAGGAGGGCGATTATTTAAAATACTCTGAAGAGGTAGGGTTTCKGGTGCTTTCGGAAGAGATGGGCAGGGACTCTGCTGTCCTAGCTTCAGGMGGAAGCTGGTTCCACCGCTGGGGTGCCAGGACAGAGACGAGCTTGGTCCTGCTGAGTCATAGCTACTCGGTGTTGCTGAGAAATACCAGGTTACCCAGGAGAAAAATAATTTATCATCGGGATGGAACATTTGTAAAATACCGGGGGGAAAAATTCAACACACACACACTTTCTCTCTCTCTAAATGGATCTGTGAGTGGCTGGCTTGCCAGCTGAGCCCTGCGGTCAGTAAGTGCTCTCTAGACACGGTACACACACAGCTGTGCCCCCTGTGTGTGTCTGGCAGGTGGTCTTGGTCCAGCTAGCCTGCTGAGAGAAACCTTAAAGCCCTCAGGACCCTCTCACCACCATCTCCCCTTCTTATTCACACTCTCCCACTCACCCTTCACATTGTCCGCTGTGGGACTACGGGGAGAAATAGGGGTTAATTGGCCAATTGTGGAGTATAAAAATCMATACGGGAGGATGTGCAGTGGTGTGGAGCGTGATGCTAATGGATKTACTGTGTGGGCTACAGGAAGTTGTGGGTATTCCACGGTCAGACCAGGATATGACTCAGCAGCACCGGGGGTCTGGATTGTTTTTTCCCCCAGTCAGAGGGATAGGCTCAACAACATTTGCTACTCAGAGAGAATTGTTTCCCATGTAGATACAACCACATCAAAAACTAATGTTGGGACAATATTTAGTTACAGTTAACAGTCAAAATTGAAGAAAGGTGCAGGAAACTCCTATCTGTGAATGTTTACTTTGGGTGAATGCTCCCACTTGTGTGTAGACTACAGTCCATTTATACCAACTTCAGTGGCCCTCAACGTGAGCAAGACAACCTCTCCCTCAACTMGAACAAGACAAAGGAGATGATCGTAGACTACAGGAAAAGGAGGGCCGAACACGACCCCATTCACATTGACGGGGCTGTAGTGGAGCAGGTCGAGAGTTAAGTTCCTCYGTGTCCACATCACCAACTAKCTATCATGGTCCAAACACACCACGACAGTCGTGAAGAGGGCACGACAACACCTTCTCCCCCTCAGCAGACTGAAAAGATGTGGCAAGGTTCCCCAGATCCTCAAAAAGTTCTACAGCTGCACCATCGAGAGCATCCTGACCAGTTGCATCAGCGCCTGGTATAGCAACTGCTTTGCATCCGACCGTAATGCGCTACAGCGGCTAGTGCATATGGCCCAGTACGTCACTGGGGGCAAGCTTCCTGCCATACAGGACCCATATACAAGGCAGTGTCAGAGGAAGGCACAAAAAATTGTCAAAGACTCCAGTCACCCATGTCATAGACCGTTTTCTCTGCTACCGCACAGCGCCAAGTCTTGGTCCAAAAGGCTCCTTAGCAGCTTCTACCACCAAGCCATAAGACTGCTAAAATTAATCAAGTGACCACCTGGACTATTTGCATTGAAACCACCCTCATTTTTGTTTTTACATTGCTGCTACTCCCTGTGTATTATCTATGCAGTCACTTTACCCCAAACTACATGTTACAAATTACCTCGACTAACCTGTACCCCCTGTACACAGCCTCATTATTGTTATTTTAATGTAACTTTAACATTTTTACTTTAGTTTATTTAGTAAATATTTCCTTAACTGCGTTATTGGTTAAGGGGCTTATAAGTAAGCATTTCACGGTAAGGTGAACCTGTTGTATTCGGCACGTGACAAATAACATTTGATTTGAGGTTAGTGTCCACCCCGAGATTGGAAGGTTGGGAGTTCGATCCCCGGCCGAGTCATACCAAAAACTGTAAAAAATGGGACACCATCAGTCTCTGCTTTGCACTCAGGAGATAGATTGGAGGTAAGGCCCCGCGATAGACTCGCATCCTGTCCAGAGGGTTCACTCATAGGCTCCTGCCCTACGAGCTGCTCCAGCTACTTTCTTACAGTCCATTTATCAGTCCACTGATAGCAGCCAGTCGATGGAACTCCCCTCTCGGCTCCACTAGCATGCCAAACCCCCACTACAGTCAGGCACATTGAAAGGCTTAAGTACACAACGCAGGGCCCTGCTGGCAGGATCGCATGTGAACCAGAGCGCTAGCACACATTCTACAACTTGAAAGAGGGGACGATATCTGATTCTGTGAAAATCCATGTCTAAGAGAACCTGCGTGTCAAAGACATTTTACGTCTGTTTATAATACGCTTTCAAGAGTCAACGCATGAAGTCTCTCGGACTTTAAAAATAGAGGATTAGGCCTAGTCTGAGTTTTAGAGTTTGGCTTACTGGACTTGGTGAAAAGCTTCATTATCACCCTAGCTAAATACAGTGACAGCGTTATAAAACGGTGAACATTCCCAAGACTAACAGCATGGTTTTACATTACAGCAGCTACACGGTGTCATTAGCAGTGATTCATCAGGAGAAATGCAATGCCTTCGCTAATGTTATTACTGTGCTAATTGACATAGCCCGGAAAACAGCTAGCAGTCAACTGACAGCTAAAAATAAACGATGACTTGCAAGTCATTCACCAAGTCAACGTAGGTTTTATTGGACATAGTGTAACACAATAATGTCTAACCAGTAACTGATTAAATAATCATTCTAAAATAGTAGGCTTACATCCATCAGTAGATGTGTCGAAAGAGTGTTACATCAGACCAGGGGGGGTACAGTTGGCCCTGACTGGGACGAGCTATTTGGGTAATTCATGTTTACTCCTCTCACTATGAATTATAGGAGGTCTGTGTTGTCTCTGAGGTGTGGAAGTGCAGACTAGGATCAGATTACACAGAGAAGGGAAGGAGGAGGGGCCAGGGCAAAGGGCAGGAGGAAAGTGTGTAGCAGTAGAACTAGGCCTTCATGTCTGTGTGGCTTCTCTGATGTAACAACAACTGAGGGCCTATGGAAGGCTGTGTGGTCTATGGAAGAAGGCTGAGCCGTCATTGTGGTATCTGAAGAGTWGAGCTTGCCTTGTTTCCGGTCTCCATTGTTATAGAACCCTCAAACTCAACTCTGGACCCYAAGCCAGTTCCACTGCTTTCCCCCCCTCCATTGTTCCKCTCTAAACAAGGACTGATTTAGACCTGGGACACCAGGTGTGTGCAATTAATTATCAGGTAGAACAGAAAACCAGCAGGCTCCGGATCTTATAGGGTAAGAGTTGAGTACCCTTGTTAGAGTTGAGTACCCTAACGAGAGGCTGTGTTGTCACTGCAAGGAAGGACGATGCGGCATGAACTAATGTAACATGCTGGGCTGCTGTCCACAAATACTCCGTATGGAGGTAGAACGGACGAGGAGGCTGGTGTCACACCATCTAGGGCGAATGGGAGGACGGCAATGGGAGTGAATGGAAATAAGTATTTTATAGCGAGCTCAGTTTCTCAGTTCTCGATGGGGACTATACAAGAGTTTTCTACAGCGCTTTCTACAGAGCATCTAGAATGAATGTCTGTCATCGTTTGGACAGCGAGGTTCSCTTGGTCCCATCTAAAGCCCTCCTTTAGGGTTAGTGGGGAGGCTTCGCCTGCTGCAGCGTGGATACTGGATATATGCATGGCTGTGCTGGTGAGCATTGAGGCGATGCGACAGATGATGAATATTTCAGAAAGATCAGAGGCGGAAGGGAGGCTAGGGAGAGCACGGAGGATTAAATCTGAGAGGACGCTAAAGAATACCACACACCCCCCAAAAGATGTTTGTCTGACAAAGCCTGTACCAGACATCCTTGGAGGGGAAGCTTGAGTAGCTACATTTACCTGCAGTGTTCATGCTTCCACTTCTAAAATGTTCTTCATGTAAACCGTGACCGATATGAAAGACGACAGGGGACTGAAGCACGGACGGAAGAGTACAGWTAACTTTATTTCTTTGGTGGAAGTGAGGTTATTGTGAGGTGTTGCTTCCATAAAAGGTCACCTACACGTCATTGTGCATCAATCATTCTAACAGACACTTCATATCTGTGTGTGACTTATAGAGTCACTCTTCTAGATGGAGGCTGATGATTCTCTTCTCGGATACTGCATGTCTCCGACGGTGAAGAATTCCCAGTCGTTAGCGTTCCTTTTCRACCACACCCGCACTCCTCCCTTCCTCTCCCGCTCATTGGAGTGCAATTAACGGATGAGTAGGAAGTGGGAGATGAGAGAGCAGAGTGAAGAGCGACACCAGCGCAATGACTAGGAGTAATCATCCGAGTCAACTTACTGAGAAGCATTGCTCAGTGCTAAACGAACCAGCCCAACTGTAAAATCTGTATTTAAGTCACTCATGGATTCAGGAATCCAGTCCACTCCAGTCCCTCCCTTCTCGTGAAACTATGTCAGTAATGAAAAAATTATCAATGGTAATATATTCATAAAAGAAACAGACAGTAATGGATGCAGCCATTTCCAGCATGCTGTCAGCAGATGTGGCCTGGTGGTTTATGAAGAGCTGTCTGATAGGAGCCGACTTGAAAATAATACAGATGGCAGAGCAGTACCAGACTTCCAGAGCACCAAGTGATGGGGAAAAACGGTTGTTAGGCCTCCCCAGGAAAAAAATGTATCYAGTGAATAATTCATATTTGTGACGGTAATGGGAGCACAGCTGTGTTGGTCACCCGGGCGATGCCAGCTTGGATGGATTCTTTCATATCGTGCCACCTCTGCCACTCCACTGATGACAAAGGAAGAGGGTTCCAAGACGCTTTGGGCCTCTATTGTTTGTTTAATCATGGCATTCTCCAAGWCAGAGGCTCAGGCGTCAGACCTACCTTCTGTTCTCCGTTGATAGACTTTACTACTTCATATCTTCTGTTCTGCCCTTGTGTAATGTCCTTGACACTTGCAACAGCCGTCCAATATGGAAGTCYCCTTAGTCTGGGGARAACATATCAAAAGATAGGGATTTTTGTCTTTGACGTCGTTTGTTGTTCTATGCCAAGAATTTTAAAAATGGTGGCGATGGGGAGGGTAGAAGTCAGAGTAAATCTGCTTTGAGTTGATAACAGCATTGTCTGAGAAGATATCTTAAGCCCCTGTCCGGTTGATTTAACCCTTAAGAGATTAGGCCGCTATCGTCCCACCTCCTCTTTAACCCCAGATAGAAGACAAGCCCATATCATTGCTGACCAGAAAAAAAAAACTGTCTTCCATCCCCATATGTAGCCTACACATGCACGCAAACAGGCTCGACCTGGATACACACATTGGCACTGAGGCCTGGTCCCACGCGTGGCCTGATTAGGTTCTGTGGTGTAACTGAGCCCCCTGTTCTGCTCAGGCGCCACCGGGGAGGGAGGGCAGGGGGTGAGGAGAGAGACTGAAGTCAAGACGAGGGAGGACAATTAMGTAGGGACGGGTCACATTTTAGAAGTGGCAAACGTGGAACCAAGTTAGACACACYTAACAAGACAGCATGATAAAAAAAAAGGAAAGAAAAGAAAGGAGGAGATATATGGAGTTGGTTGAATCGTCGGTAATCCCCTCGCCCCATGCTGGCCTAATGTAGGACAATATCAAGGAATTAAGCAGGGGGAAGGATTAGCGCCAGTATGACCCCAGCTGCAGCTGAAAATCTCAGCCTAAACCCCGCAGAGGCAGACAGACAGCAGCCCCAGGCGAGCCAGACTGCACCTCATGGCACAGCACCAGCAGCATGGCAGGCCTGGCCAGGGCAGACCAGGAGAATGCACTGGCGTAGAGAATGTGTGAAAGGATGAAACTCAATTCAACCTGACATCCATTCAAAACATCAGCTGGGCTCACTGGCCCAGATTCAGTATGCTGTTGAATGCCACTTGGTTGTTTTGATGCGATTGTTCTTGGTTGTTTCTGGTCATTGGAATGGCATGATCATGACTGGTGTGACAGCTCTCCATTTAGACAGACATCTGTCCAGCCCTAATGCCAGGCTGTGCCATGTCACATTTGACATGGACAGTTATTAAAGTTGGTCTTGGGAGTATTTGAAAAGGCTAAACCACGTAAGATGAGCAAAACAAGATAATGTTATTTCGGTTGCATGTTGTAAGTGAAAGTGGATTTACTTGTGAAATAAAATGAGAGYATCTGTGCTCTGCTATTGCAGTGGCATAGAGGGGGTAGTAAAACTACTGTAACTAATGGCATATGGTTCCCTTTGGAAAAGGATGAAGTATCAGGCAATAGAGGCTCACTGGTATGGATAATGTCAGCCTGAACACCTGGTTTGTGTCCAATGAGCCTTGATCAAAAGTAGTGCACTATATAGGGAATAGGGTGCCAATTGGGACAAAGATGTGGACATTACTGGCACCACTTCCCTTGTGGATCTGAACTGCCCTAAAAGAGAATGTATTACAGGTGTGAAAGTCTTGTAAGCACATTTTGGTATCACTGCCTCGTTGTTGATCAGTATTATTCATCCTGACCCATTATGTATGTGTGAACCATGCAGGCACTCATCATGTCATGCCCCACCCCCAACTCACTGGGGTTGTCAAGGGGGGGGGGGGGGGGTACAGTGGATATGACAATGGATGAGGGGTAGACGAACTTCGATCATCGCTCACTCTACTGTGTACTTACACGGTCACACCACTAATGACTTTCAGCTCTATTCTATTCAAATGTGCATGAAGTCAAGAAGTTAATGAATAGTTTGCCCCCCCCCAAAATTGCGCACATTTATTCGACAGGAACAGCGTTTGACAAAAACCTTGTAGCGACATAAACCATCAACATTTGCTCTTAAATAGGCAGGAAGGAGTAAACGTTTTGTAACAGAGGAAACGTTTGGCAACAGTATCGGCGTAATGAATACACCCACGATAACTAATGTCCTACTTTTTAACGACGTTTGGGTGGTGACTAGACACTTGACAATAGGAAAGGAACATTACGCTATTCTGCCATCAGGTCCAGAGACAAATATAAAAATTGACGGAGACAGAATGTCAGAGATAGACTACATTGTATCCAGACCGGGAAGAACATTTATGGAACGCTGGGAAATTATGTTTCCAGTTTAGAGACACGCGCAACACAGGAATGGAGAAACTGTGATTATCCTATCCCACTCGACTCACTTGACACGAATTTACTCTCTCCGAAGACTGTCAATACACGGGAATGTGACAATAAATACCTATCTTTCTTACCTGTCAAAATACAAGAAGTTGTTTCGAATATTCCAAGTCTACGCAGGTCCACAAACAGACTTTTCCAACGATATACTTTGTCCTCTATGCCTCACCTCAACTGCGGTAGGATGTTAGTCAGAACAATGAGTAAAAAGCCTAACACCGGAGACTCCGCCCCTCTTGCCATAAGCGCTATCGACCCGACCCCACCCTTTACTTCTCCACAATTTGGAATTTAAACGCAATTGGCCAGAACAAAACAAAGGTGTGTTTACTTGAGTCTATCGACCCATTAAAATGAAACCTCTGTAGAGTAATATGAATATAAATTTTGTTTCACAAAGGTATTTTTGGTCAACTACATTACTAAAACATTGTTGTTTTGTTTTTTTCGAATTTACAACTATGGCTAAAATGTTAGTGTTAGCATGCCCTGCACACACACAGGGTATTAGTCTACCTGTGTGAGAAAGTAGCCTACAGAACAGCCACACCTTAGGCTACGTCATGAAACTTGCCTAGACAGAAGGTGAGTCACATGGGTAGACACATTTTTATAGAGAAAACAGCCCACAGTGGTGGAAAAAGTATCCAATTGTTATAATAGAAAAATACTCCAGTAAAAGTGAAAGTCACCCAGTAAAACACTACTTGAGTAAAAGTGTAAAAGTATTTGGTTTTAAATATACTTAAGTATCAAAAGTAAAATTATTAATAATGTCAAATTCCTTAAATTAAGCAAACCAGACGCCACCATTTTCTTGTTTTTTATTTATTTACGGATAGCTGGGGCACATTCCAACACTCAGACATAATTTACAAACAAGGCATGTGTGTGTAGTGAGTCCTTCAGATCAGAGGCAGTAGGGATGACTAGGGATGTTCCCTTGATAAGTGCATGAATTTGACAATTTCCCTGTCCTGCTAAGTATTCAAAAATGTTACAAGTACTTTTGGGTGTCAGGGGAAATGTATGGAGTAAAAAGTACATTATTTTCTTTAAGAATGTAATGAAGTTAAAGTAAAAGTTGTCAGAAATATAAATAGTAAAGTACAGATAGCCCAAAAAGCTACTTAAGTAGTACTTTAAAGTATTTTTGCTTAAGTACTTTACACTACTGCACACAAATACACTCATACAAACCACAAACGTCTGTGACTTTCACCTTGGAGACAGCCCACACAAATACACTCATACAAACCACAAACGTCTGTGACTTTCACCATGGATTTAATGTAACCTGGCACTTTTGCTTTGTTTTTGTTGTCTGCTTTTTCTGTGAGGAAAATCACACAATCACCATCCAAGACAGTGACGATGGGGTGTTGTTGCCCCTAGACACCCATCTAAGGTCATGAGAGAGGGAGAAGAAGAAAGTGCAAGACAGACGCAAAATACAAGATAAATCTGGATCCATAATTTTAACCCACATTCACACTCTCATTCGTCTTTTCGAGAAAAAAAAAAACCTTTCTCATTGGGCACAGAGAGAGTTTTGGTAACTTGTGGATGAAAATTCAAAGTGACACCCTGCATGGTGTTAGGAGTCTAGAAAGGATAGAGAAGGAGGTTACGTGAGGAAAGTGACAGAGAGAAAGTGAACATGTGGAAAGTGTTTCTCTCTCGCTTGCTGTATGACAGAGTGAAATAGGTCAGTCCATATCCTGCCTCAGGGTGTATTATTGTCAGGCTAGCAGCTAGCTGTCCATTGTGACAGCCATATTCTATCCCCCTAGACTGGATGAGACAGGGGCCAGGGCCGGTGGCACGGCATATTGGGTCTGTGCTGCTGATTATATAGGCCATCCGTCTGGGTGTAAAAGCATGTGTGTGGTTGACAGACTAATGTCTGAAAGCCTTAGGGCTAATTGACACTTCTCATCATAAACTTGTGTACTTTGTGATTGTGTTGCCTAGTCTACTCTTAGCAAATTGTCGTTTTGAGTGAACCTATTAGAACCTAACATGCAAACCTATTAGGAAGAATGTATCAATAACGTATTGGTCAGGGAACCTGCAATTTCTCCCAAAGTTGAGATATGGTTTGACTGGTCCATTCGTGAATCAACACTTAGACTTTGGCTCAAGAGATCACATGATTGTTCATATCACAATAACTCACTTTAAATTTCTTCTGAAGTGGTGTAAAATGATTACAATTGTGTATTACAATAGAAAAAGGCAGAATTTCATTCATTTGTTTTAAATCAATTCTATATCATTAACTCTGCTAAGCTTTCTTTAGAGATTAATGGATATTGTGGATAAGTGGCCATAGGATTTTCAGTGAGATGAATGGTCCTATTGTTTACACACTGCATGCCTTGTCCTTGAACATTAGCCTGGAGGAATTATAGTGTGGGGTTCATGTGGGTTTCTGACTCATTGACTCGGTCTTGCCACCTATTTAGGGGCCTTCAAAGACGGGTATTGACTCTTTGTTAAAATGGGACCATTGAGGTAGAGTTTCAAAAGAATTTCTCCAGAATCAAAAACAGAACATCCATCTGGTTTTCTTGTATGGGCAAGCATAACACACCCTGTTCCTCTGTCCTCTCTCTCTCTTTCTTGCGCACACACACACACACACACACACACACACACACACACACACACACACACACACACACACACACACACACACACACACACACACACACACACACACACACACACACACACACACACACACACACACACACACACACACACACACACACACACCACCACACACACAGCCTCCTTCTACACGATATCACAGATGTATTCATTGGCTTGTAGTAAGGCTTGTAGCTGCTCTGAACGGTTCACATAGGGGTCATCTGAACATTCTGATGACTGCATTTGGGTGCCAGTGACCAATCAGCCCTCTCCGACCTCAAAGCAAAATGGACCAATGAATCTCAGTGTATATGACTGAGTCAGTCTTTCACTCCAAGGTCATGGCTGGCTGATATGATGTCCTGCCTCACAATACTCCACTGTCTCTGCTTTTACACCCGACAGGAAATGGCCCCATTGTCCTTGGGAGAGGATGAGGCCGGGACCGGACCAGCCCCATCGGCTCACTGGCTGGATTGATGGAGAGTGTTGTAAATTATTAARGGCTGTTTCCCCAATGTGAGACACTGTAGTCTTGTGTTTAATGCGGAAGAATGGACAGTGGGAAGCTATATATGATCTCACACCACAAGACAGAATTAGACTACTCTGCTACATTAAAACGTGTTCGAGTGATTAGTGTAGAGAGGTTAAAGTACCAATGCTTTTTTGATGGATTAATATGGATAATAATATTGTCTATAAAGRGGATTGTTTAGCATGCAACAGCTATGACAGAGTATGTGTGATAATATCTATAACGTCCTTTGTAACTCAGTTGGTAGAGCARGGTGCTTGTAACGCCAGGGTAGTGGGTTCGATCCCAGTGCCACCATACGTAAAATGTATGCACGCATGACTGTCACTTTGGATAAAAGCATCTGCTAAATGGCATATTATATACTGTATTTAAACAATTGTAGTCGGAAGTTTACATACACTTAGGTTGGAGTCAACAGCTTGGAAAATTCCAGAAAAGGATGTCATGGCTTTAGAAGCTTCTGGTAGACTAATTGACATCATTTGAGTCAATTGGAGGTGTAACAGTGGATGTATTTCAAGGTTTACCTTCAAACTCAATGCCTCTTTGCTTGATATCATGGGAAAATCAAAAGAAATCAGCCAAGACCTCAGAAAAAAWWTTTGCGGACCTCCACAAGTCTGGTTCATCCTTGGGAGAAATTTCCATACGCCTGAAGGTACCACTTCCGACTTCCGACTTCAACTGTATATATACACTGAGTGTACAAAACATTAAGGACACCTGCTCTTTCCATGACATAGACTATCCAGGTGAAAGCTATGATCACTTGTTAAATCCACTTCAATCAGTGTTGATGAAGGCGAGGAGACAGGTTAAATAAGGATTTTTAAGCCTTGAGACAATATAGATATGGATTATGTATGTGTGCCATTCAGAGGGTAAATGGGCAAGACAAAAAATCTAAGTGCCTTTGAACGGCGTATGGTAGTAGGTGCCAGGTGCACTGGTTTGTGTGAAGAACTGCAATGCTGCTGGGTTTTCACTGTAACTAATGGTAACTAACAGTTTCCCATGTGTATCAAGAATAATCCACCACCCAAAGGACATCCAGTCCAACTTAAAACAAATGTGGGAAGCATTGGAGTCAACATGGGCCAGCATCCCTGTGGAACGCTTTGTAGAGTCCATGCCCCGACGAATTGAGGCTGTTCTGAGGGKAAAAGGGGGTGTGCAACTCAATAATAGGAAAGTGTTCGCAATGTTTTGTACAGACAGCGTGTATATGTATTTTTACATTCAAAATATACTATAGGTATTTCAAAACTGATAATCCAATTTTTTATCCATCAATTTATATTTAACATGTTTTTCATGTACAAATATTTAATTTAACACATTTTGAAAGTCAATGCATTGCTTTGTGCTATTACTGTACATTTCTGTACATGACTTTAGCCACTAGAGGTAGACAGTAGCCTACGCATGAAAACAACATTCAAATACTGCTTTACCCCATATATCAGCACCTCCATGTGTGTGTGTGTGTCACTGGATGCTGCTGAGGGGAGGACGACTCATAATGGCTGGAATGGAGTTGATGGAATGGTTTCAAACACAAACACGTGGTATCCACATGGTTCATACCAATCCAATGACTCCAWTCCAGCCATTATTATAAGGCGTCCTCCCCTCAGCAGCCTCCATTGGTGTGTGTGTGTGTATGTGTTGTTCAGGGTCAGATGGATGCATTCCCAAAGGGGTTTGGTGGTTCTCTCTGAGGGTTAAAATAGCCAGCATTTGCTGCTCCAACCCAGTGTAGGCATCTTAAGGAGTCTGGGAGAATCTAGATATAGAGTAGGAGAGAGATGAAGCCCATCTTTAGAATGGGAATGTCAGGTGTTAGTTGTGCAGAGGTGAGAACGAGTCAGGCGCAGGACACAGAACTGAGTAAAATAACAAACTTTACGCTGGGAAAATAATCAGGAAATAAATCCACGCAGGGATCACAAACCCTAACACAAAAGACCAACACAAACCAGGAACAATCACGCACAAAACATAATGAGAACTAGAGGGTTAAATAGGGAAATATGAATAACTTAATGGGAACCAGGTGTGTACACTCAAGACATAACAAATGGAAAACAGAAACATGGATTGGTGGAAGCTAGAAAGCCGGTGACAATGAGCGCCGAACGCCACCCGAACAAGGAGAGGCACCAACTTCGGCAGAAGTCGTGACAGGAAGAGACATCAAGCCCATAAGAGTTCCTGCTGTTTTGGGAGGAGTGGTACAATTTCACAGCAAATTGGTCTTTTACAATTTTCTCACCAAATACAGTATTGTGCAAAAGTTTTAGGCAGGTGTGAAAAAATGCTGTAAAGTAAGAATGCTTTCAAGAATAGACATATTAATAATTATATTTATCAATTAACAAAATGCAAAGTGAGTGGAACAGAAGAAAAATCTACATCAAATCAATATTTGGTGTGACCAAGCTTTGCCTTCGAAACAGCATCCATTCTTTTAGGTACACTTGCACACAGTTTTTGAAGGAACTCGGCAGGTATCTTGGAGAACTAACCACAGTTCTTCTGTTGATTTAGGCAGCCTCAGGTGCTTCTCTCTCTTCATGTAATCCCAGACAGACTTGATGATGTTGAGATGAGGGCTCTGTGGGGGCCATARCATCACGTCCAGGACTCCTTGTTCTTCTTTACACTGAAGATAGTTCTTAATGATTTTCACTGTATGTTTGGGGTCGTTGTCATGCTGCAGAATACATTTGGGGRCAATCAGATGCCTCCCTGATGGTATTGCATGATGGATAAGTATCTGCCTTTACTTATCAGCATTGAGGAGACCATTAATTCTGACCAAACCCCCAACTCCATTTGCAGAAATGCAGCCCCAGACTTGCAAGGAACCTCCACCATGCTTCACTGTTGCCTGCAGACACTCATTTGTGTACTGCTCTCCAGCCCTTCGGCGAACAAACTGCCTTCTGCTACAGCCAAATATTTCAAATTTTGACTCATCAGTCCAGAGCACCTGCTGCCATTTTTCTGCACCCCAGTTCCTGTGTTTTTGTGCATAGTTGAGTTTCTTGGCCTTGTGTCCACGTCGAGGTATGGCTTTTTGGCCGCAAGTCTTCCATGAAGGCCACTTCTGACCAGACTTCTCCGGACAGTAGATGGGTGTACCAGGGTCCCACTGTTCTCTGCCAATTCTGAGCTGATGGCACTGCTGGACATCTTCTGATTGCGAAGGGAAGTAAGCATGATGTGTCTTTCATCTGCTGCAGTAAGTTTCCTTGGTCGACCACTACGTCTACGGTCCTCAACGTTGGCCGTTTCTTTGTGCTTCTTCAAAAGAGCTTGGATAGCACATCTGGAAACCCCTGTCTGCCTTGACATTTCTGTCGGGGAGAGACCTTGCTGATGCAGTATACAGTGCCTTGCAAAATATTCACCCCCTTGACGTTTTTCCTATTTTGTTGCATTACAAACCGTAATTTAAATAGATTTTTATTTGGATTTCATGTCATGGACATACACAAAATAGTCCAAATTGGTGAAGTGAAATGAAAAAAATAACTTGTTTAAAAGAAAACGTAAAAGTGGTGCGTGCATATGTATTCACCCCCTTTGTTATGAAGCCCCTAAATAAGGTCTGGTGCAACCAATTCCCTTCAGAAGTCACATATTTAGTTAGATTGCACACAGGTGGACTTTATTTAAGTGTCACATGATCTGTCACATGATCTCAGTATATACAGTTGAAGATGGAAATTTACATACACTTAGGTCGGAGTCATTAAAACTTGTTTTTCAACCAAGTCGGTTAGGACATCTACTTTGTGCATGACACAAGTCATGTGTCATGATAGGCTAATTGACATCATTTGAGTCAATTGGAGGAGTACCTGTGGATGTATTTCAAGGCCTACCTTCAAACTCAGTGCCTCTTTGCTTGACAATTTGTAAGTCGCTCTGGATAAGAGCGTCTGCTAAATGACTTAAATGTAAAATTATGTGAAAATCAAAAGAAATCAGCCAATACCTCAAACACCTGAAGGTACCACGTTCATCTGTACAAACAATAGTACGCAAGTATAAAAACCATGGGACCACACAGCCATCATACCGCTCAGGAAGGAGACGCGTTCTGTCTCCTAGAGATTAACGTACTTTGGTGCGAAAAGTGCAAATCAATCCCAGAACAACAGCAAAGGACCTTGTGAAGATGCTGGAGGAAACAGGTACAAAAGTATCTATATCCACAGTAAAAGGAGTCCTATATCGACATAACCTGAAAGGCCGCTCAGCAAGGAAGAAGCCAGTGCTCCAAAACCGCCATAAAAAAAGCCAGACTACAGTTTGCAACTGCACATGAGGACAAAAATCGTACATTTTGGAGAAATGTCCTCTGGTCTGATGAAACAAAAATATAATTGTTTGGCCATAATGACCATTTTTATGTTTGGATGAAAAAGGGAGAGGCTTGCAAGCCAAAGAACACCATCAAAAACCGTGAAGCACGGGGGTGGCAGCATCATGTTGTGGGGGTGCTTTGTTGCAGGAGGGACTGGTGCACTTCACAAAATAGATGGCATCACGAGGAAGGAAAATTATGTGGATATATTGAAGTAACATCTTAAAATAAAGTGCTGATCCTAACTGACTTAAGACAGGGAATTTTTGATAGGATTAAATGTCAGGAATTGTGAAAAATTGAGTTTAAATGTATTTGGCTAAGGTGTATGTTAACTTCCGACTTCAACTGTATACACCTGTTCTGAAAGGACCCAGAGT
Source organism: Salvelinus sp. IW2-2015 (assembly GCF_002910315.2). Classification (NCBI taxonomy): domain Eukaryota; kingdom Metazoa; phylum Chordata; class Actinopteri; order Salmoniformes; family Salmonidae; genus Salvelinus; species Salvelinus sp. IW2-2015. Next base: position 1,016,754 of record NW_019942505.1, read on the forward strand.
CTGACACACCACTAAGCAATGGGCACCACAAGCAAGCGACACCATGAAGACCAAGGAGCTCTTCAAACAGGTTAGGGACAAAGTTGTGGAGAAGTACAGATAAGGGTTGGGTTKTAAAAAATATCGGAAACTTTGAACATCCCACGGAGCACCATTAAATCCATTATTAAAAAATTTAAAGAATATGGCACCACAACAATCCTGCCAAGGGAGGCAGATCTCACAGACCCACCAAATCTCACAGACCAGGCAAGGAAGGCATTAATCAGAGAGGCAACAAAGAGACCAAAGATAACCCTGAAGGAGCTGCAAAGCTCCACAGCGGAGATGGGAGTATCTGTCCATAGGAACACTTTAAGCCATACACTCCACAGAACTGGGCTTTACGGAAGAGAGGCCATTGCTTAAAGAAAGAAATAAGCAAACACGTTTGGTATTCGCCAAAAGGCATGTGGGAGACTCCCCAAACATATGAAAGGAGGTACTCTGGTCAGACGAGACTAAAATGGAGCTTTGCGGCCAGCTAGGAAAAAGCTATGTCTGGCACAAACCCAACACCTCACATCACCCCAAGAACACCACCCCCACAGTGAAGCATGGTGGTGGCAGCATCATGTMGGGATATTTTTCATCGGCAGGGACTGGGCAGCTGGTCAGAATTGAAGGAATGATGGATGGCGCTAAATACAAGGAAATTCTTGAGGGAAACCTGTTTCAGTCTTCCAGAGATTTGAGACTGGGACGGAGGTTCACATTCCAGCAGGACAATGACCCTAAGCATACTGCTAAAGCAACACTCAAGTGGTTTAAGGGGACACGTTTARATGTCTTGGAATGGTCTAGTCAAAGCCCAGACCTCAATCCAATTGAGAATCTGTGGTATGACTTAAAGATGGCTGTACACCAGCAGGAGCTGTAGCAGTTTTGCCTTGAAGAATGTGCAAAAATCCCAGTGGCTAGATGTGCCAAGCTTATAGAGACATATCCCAAGAGACTTGCAGCTGTAATTGCTGCAAAAGGTGACTCTAGAAAATATTGACTTTGGGGTGGTGAATAGTTATGCACGCTCAAGTTCTGTTTTTTTGTCTTATTTCTTGTTTGTTTCACAAGAAAAAATATTTTGCATCTTCAAAGTGGTAGGCATGTTGTGTAAATCAAATGATACAAACCCCCAAATAGTCTATTTCAATTCCAGGTTGTAAGGCAACAAAATAGGAAAAATGCCAAGGGGGGGGGGGTGAATACTACCTTGTGTCTTGTTGCTGTGCTCAGTCTTTCCATGTTGTATGACTTTTGACAGTAAACTGTCTTCAGCAACCTCACCTTGTAAGCTGATCCTCACCCAGTTTTATTCCTCCTACATCCATGTTTCTGTTTCAGTTAATGATTGTGTTTCAACCTACATATTGAATTGATGATCATTAGCACCTGTGTGGTATAATCATACACCTGACTATATGCTTACACAATCCCTGACTTTGTGCAAGTGTACCTACAAGAATTGATGCTGTTTTGAAGGCAAACAGTGGTCACACCAAATATGGATTTGATTTAGATTTTTCTACTGTTCACTCACTTTGCATTTAGTTAATTTAATATTTATTTAACTAGGCAAATCAGTTAAGAACAAATTCTTATTTACAATGATGAGTGGGTTAAGTGCCTTGTTCAGGGGCAGAATGACAGATCCTTACCTTGTCAGCTCGGGGATTCAATCTAGCAACCTTCCGGTTACTGGCCCAATGCTCTAACCACTAGACTACCATATAATCRATTAATATGTCGATTTTTTAAAGCATTCTTACTTTACAGCATTTTTTCACACCTGCCTAAAACTTTTGCACAATACTGTATATCTGTACCCATTTGCACCCTTGAATATTATTACATCCATCCAGTTTTATCTTTCAAAAAATAAGTATGAATATAACCATAAATAATATCTAAGAAAGTCAATAAACAGCCTCAAAATGTAATATAGGAAGTAGGCCAAGCTTATTAATAATTTCCATGCTTGTAATCTGCTGCCTTGAGGTTGACTGCCTCCTTTAACCTACTAGATGAATGCCTGAAATGTCAGATATAGTATCATCAAAATGATCCATGGAGCAGCAGGACATGACTAAAATACTTTTCATTTGACTGCCTCTAATTTGAACATGGCTGGGCTGCAAACTGCAGGGCAGTTACTTTTATGACGTACCCAGGGAACTTCCACTGGAACTTTTTAGGTGGTGTGACACTGCCCTCAACTGTGTTGCTTTTCTATAGTAATGTTTTGTCTGTTGAAATCAAACAACAAGGTCTGTGTGTACATCTTATATTTACATTTGAGACACATTCTGAACACATTGACATTTGTAATACATACAATTTCACTAAATATTTCTCATATTTGCGCATGAATGCGAAATTGTTGAGGTGTTCATCATGTCTGTTACTGTTCCATGGGGCCACTGGTTCAAATTCTCGCTAAGCAAGGAGGTTGCCCGTGAAACTACATGTTCCATAATGCTTCGCTTCCAAGATGACCAAATACAGACGGACCCAGCGCTTTGACAGCTCGAAGTCCGGATGAAAAGTTCCTGTCAAGTTTGCCGACAACGACCTTGAAGAACTTGGATAAAAGCAAATGCGTAAGTCTCTATAAACTTGTTATCGTATGTCACAGTATTATCTGTTGATAGTTGCATTTTGGTAATTATCTTCTAAACAAAGAAAAGGGTGACCAACTTGATGAAGCGAAGTTTCCATAGGCTCGCTCACATTGGGTGGGATCAAGTGGTAGGATCCCTGCCCTTTTGTTGTCGGTGGAAATGKAAAACGCCCGTGCTCTTTGAAAATGTTCTCAAAATAAACTTTATCTCAAAAAAGTAGGACACATTAACTAATTGTACACGACTGTCACCCTTTTCAGTTGCAGCATAGAGAAGTAATTATCAGCAGAAAAGATGAAGAGAGATGTAACGTTAGCTAGTCAACTGGAAAATTGGCTGAGGCAAATCGGATCGTATCACGACAACATGATCTAATCTTTGTTAGGCCTAATTGACAAATGAATCACACCCATCCAGTTGCCGACAATTCAAGTCGATAATTAACATTTCCTTTTGACCCCAAACATGTCAATCTTTAGTTTACATGCAATTGATTCATTGTGGACGACAAATTACAACGGGATATAGGCAGAGGCCAGGTAAATATTGAATAGGATAGTCTACAAACAGGACTTGCCATGTTTCTGTTTGCAACATTGTTTCTGTTTGCGACACCATTTTTGCAATGTTTCAAACAAACAGTAACGTTTGTCTTTGAAAATCCCCTACCGGTATAATTGTGGTAGGCTACAATTTTATGAGTACTGTCAATGTGTTCTGTAGTGGTGTTTTCGTACCAGTCCTCTGTCAATGTGGTAATGTGGCCATGTTTTGAAAACATTTATCAAAATAGGTGTATATGGCCCTATTCTGTCATCTACTGCATATTGATATTGTTAAACAACTGATGTTAGTCTTTGGAACTATCCAACACACCCTTGACACTGACTATACCAACCCTACATATTGATGGGTGTTTGCAATATACTTTAGCACCTCGATACAGATACAATCAAGCGAGTTACTGCATGTCAGATCCAGTCACCTCACTCTTTGAACGTCATAGTCACTGTTGCCTAGGCTGTGTTGACTGCATCCTGTTATATTAGTTCGGAAACACAGCAGGAGGTGGCGCTATCACCACCCTTTTTGATGACCAAATAGAAATGTCCTTATATGGCAGCCCTTATTACTCCGAGCTGTAACTTAGAACATGCCTTTTCTAAGTTGTGATACTTTTCCATGAATAGCCTAACAGTTCATGACCAGCCAAATGGTCACAGATCTATGATGTATTCACGCCTTTCATATTCAGTGCATTCCTTTATTGCCCATTGTCTGATGTTGGCCTACCATATGCCATCCGCATATAGCCGAAGTGTCCTAGTTTCCCGGTTAGTTTAATTGTCAAACTACAATGGACAATTGTTTCTAAAACCTGTAAGCCAGATTTAGAGAGCATTTTGGGACCAAACAACATGAGCTAAGTTTATCTTGGTTGGTTGCACGTCACTGGTTTGATTATGATCATATTTGAGCATTATTGTTTGTTAATCAGTCATCTTCTACTTTAGAAAAACAGATTCATTATAATAGCTGTAGGTAATAGATGTTGAACTGTAGCGTAATAAACTAGTGCATGAGTAAGGCATTTGATTTGGCAGCCGTGTGTAAAGCAGAAAGTGAGATGTCTGATTTGACTGACGCAAATGAATGGCTCTAATCAGAGCACCAGACGGAGGCAGATAGTATGACAGAGAGAGAGGGAGGGATCATTCCCTGCAGCTGCAATATGACAGGGTGTACAAGTGCAGACTCCACAGACACGGTCTCCCACTCTCAGTTCTCAATTCTCAGACACGAGTCTCACGTACCAGTGAAGCCTGTGATCTACACACATCACACCACCACACACAACACACAACTCGAGCACACTGAGCGAACACTTATGGTCCTGTCACATCACACTAACGCTCCTCTTTTCGTGCCATCTCCATAAACTAATCCATAATATCCACCTCCCTCGGGTTCACCCTCCCTCAATCACTCTCTCGCTGCTCTCTAAGTAGCGTACAAGTAGACCAATAGCTGCTCGTGTCCTTTTGGTAGCGGCAACTGGAGAGGGCTATCATTTTGGGATAGGAATGTGACTTTGAGTCCTATTTTTATTTTTATTTGTGTTTATTCCTCCTTGGTTCTTTTTGTTTTGTTGTTTTTTTTTTTTTTTTTTTTATCTTTTGTTTTTTGTTTGTTTTCTATTTTGAGCTGGGTCACTCACTCTGTAGTGAGAGACTGTCCCTAGCAACTGGGTAACTGCGTCCAATCAATGAGCCCAAGGAATTATGTCTCCGTAAGCAGCAGAGCAAGGCAAGTAACTGTCATTTACAACAGTAACGTGATATACTCAGATTGCATGAATCACAGTCAATCGAATAAACTCTTAATGTTTATTAGCATTATTAGCAATAACCCGTCTTCCGTCCCTATGCTTGCCCGTAACGTTAGCCCTATGACATCCAGGTTGTATGGAACTGGCCTAATGTATAAATCCTAGAAGTACGAAGTCCCGGCTTGTTTGTACATGGATGGATCTATGCCATAACATGTGTGTTGTTTGTGATTATCTCTCACTTTATCTCCCTCTTGTGGAAACCCAGAAAACTATCATGGTAAAGTCTGCAAATAACGATAATATGGGGCGACAGACTCAGAACAAAGACGTCGATGGGGTCTGAAAACTAAGAGGGGTATGTTGTGGTTGGTGTTCCTGGGTAGTGTGGGTAGTGTTGGGCTGTGGCTGTGGTTGGTGGGGTGTTTTGATTGTGTGTGTTGCGAAGGTTGTGGTGTTGTGGTGTGTGCTTATAGGTGAGGTGATAGTGTGGATGGAGTAGGGGCGTTGTGGTTGTGTTGGTGGGTGGTGGTGTGGTGTGGGTGTGTTGGTGTGCACGGTGTTAGGTTGGTGTTGGCTTTCGTGTGGTTGTGGTTGTTTTATGTGGTGTGTGGACTTCACAGTATGCTTTCAGTCTAATGAAAACATTGCAAACATTGACCAGAAGCACAGTAAAGAGGTCTGTCATTTTGAAGATCATAGAGGTTCACTTCATAGCTGATGTATTGTTTTGTCATATGTGTATTGTTGGCCTTACCTAGGTTGTGTAAGAGCCAGTCAAAAGGCCTTCAGAAGGACTATAGGCCTGTTGAACCACAGGTTGATTTGGTTGTAGGCCTGTTGAACCACAGTACTTGCAAAATGGGGTTAACATATACCAAGATACTATATTTCACAAACTGATGCTGTGGTTGTACTTTATCAAGCTGGTTTGATGTTATTATGATGGTATGGTTTATCTATCCTAAGGTTGTGGCTATGTTATTATAATGGTCAATGAGTCTAGCTAAAGTTTGTGTCCCTTGTTTATTATAATGGCAGGAGTCCCTGCTAATTTGTTGGCTTATGTTATTATAAATGGCAGGAGTTGGCTAATTTGTATGGCTGTGTTATAATAATGGCACGATCTGCTAATGTTGTGTCTATACGAATGCATGCCATCTGTTCTCTTGACTTGGGAGGCCTATATGGAAAATATTCAATATATAGAAGTATAGGGAAATATGTGTGTGAGAGGGCAAATGTCTGAAAGGATTTATAGTTTACCAGGCATGCTATGACTGACAAACAACTGAAGGAGCTTTTGGCCAGACAGAGCAGATGTGGTTGGCAACCATTACAGAACGTGTGTGTGTGTGTGTGTGCGCAACACATTCATTTGTACTTGTGTGGGGCCACTTTAAGTTGATTATCGACCTGTGACAACTGCCTTGTGAGCTGGCACAGTGGTTTCAATTTGTAATACCGTCTTCCTACTAAAAACGTCGAGAGAATGTAACACGGTGTAGTCGTCCAAGGTATTTGTGCAGAGTCAAGTTAGCATGAGTCTGATTGCATGTTGTGTGAAAGTCTCTATTTTAGCCACGTTGTAACTGCAGCAAATCACACTAGCGCAGACCAAATGTGTGCATGATAAAGAATACAGTGTGTGCATGATAAAGAATACAGTGTGTGCATGATAAAGAATACAGTGTGTGCATTGGCGTTCCCAACTACCCAAACCATCAGTGTACTCGCTTCAAATACAACCATATGGCTAAAATAGCAAAAATCTCTGTCTGTTAGCATATTAGAGGTAGAATGCCACTCTGTTAAGCTTGAATGGTCCTACTTGTCTTCTTAATGCCGAGTTGTGAATGACATTACATTGATGAGAATTACCACTTGACAGACATAATGATGACAGTGTGCGACTCTCAACCCTTCAACCCCTCATCACTTGTAGCTTGTGTTCACAGACTCTTGTCTCTAGCTACAGGGTGTGCAGGGTTTTGTTGCAGCCCAACACTTAAGTCAACTAATTCCACTGATCAGGGGTTTTATGAGTAGTAGATTGGTCCGGTCACGTCAGTGGGTATGTTAGAGCTGGGCTGGAACAAAAGCCTGCACACCCTTTAGTGTATTAGGTCTGTAGGAGCAGGGCTAGTGACCTCTGGTCTACACAGAGATTCAGCTGAGACCGAGAGTGTGTTGGTATTTAGGTTTAGGTATTTAAGGCCACTTTCTATTCAAACAAACAGTAACGCTTTTTTGTCACATATGATGGAACAATCCCGTGACCGGTACGTGAGTGCGGGCTACAAGCACACAGTTCATAGCTAACATGTCGGTAGGGTAGCCCCAATGTCCCCCTACAATTTTATGGGGAGTTACTTCGGCGAATGTGTTCTGTAGTGGTGTTTTTCGTACAGTGCCTACTGTCAATGTTGGGTAATGTGGCCCTGTTTTGAAAACATTTATCCCAATAGGTGTAATATGGCCCTAATTTCTGTCGAGCTACGTACGGCATATTAGATTGAGTTGTTCTTAACACCACACTGCATTGTTGTTTCCCTTTGGGAAACTACTCCAAGTACACCTCTAGAGATGCAGCTGAATATAGGCAACCCTAGCATATTGATGGGTGTGGTGCGCATTAGCTTAGCCACCCCTCAGGGCAGAGAATGCCGCCCCTACAACCTCGGATACCAGATATACCCAATCAACGCAGTTCTCGGCCCATATGTCAATCCCAGTCACCTCACCTTGAACGTCATAAGTCACTGTTGCCTAGGCTGTGTTGACTGCATCCTGTTAACCAGGGCTTCGTGTCTCAGGCAGACACAGAGAGAGGTGGCGCTAATCACCACCCTTGTTTTGATGAACCAGAAACGATAGAACGTTCTTATAACTGGCAGCCACTTATTAGGACTCCGCCCGAAGCTGTAGAGGATTAGAAAACTTCCTTTTCTAAGTTGTCGATAACTTTTCCATGACTAGCCTAACGTAAAAATACTATGGACGCAGCAAATGGGTACCAAGTGCATCTATGAGTGTATTGAAGGCCTTCGCATATTCAGGTGAGCTGCATTCTCTTCTATTCTGCTCCTATGGTCTGACTGGTATAGGCTGACTAATCCAATATGCCATACCTCGCATATCATACACATGAGTGTCTGTGTCAATCCACCGGTTAGTTTTAAAATCTATGTTCAATCGTACATTAGGCACTGATCGTTTTCTAAAACCTGTAAGCAGATTTAAGAGAGCATTTGGGAACCAAACAACATGAGCCTAACATATTTCTTAGGTAATGGTTGCACGTCACTATAGCCGTCAATTTTGAATTAAATATATCAGCATATTTTTGTGAGACATTATTTTAAGAGTATCTGTTTAATCATCTCTTCTACTTTAGAAAACAGATATTCATTATATAGCTGTAGGGTAATAGATTTGAACTGTAGGCGTAATACAACTGTGCATGAGTAAGCATTTGATTTGGCAAGCCACGTGGTGTAAACAGCAAAAGTGAGAATGTCTGATTGTACTGAACGCAAACTGAACTCGCTCACGTATTAAACTACCAGCAGCAACCAGACGGTACGTACATTGTCACTCTAGATATGATTTTGATACTAAAGAGATGGAGGGCTTTATATTGAGTTTAAACCGTTGTAAGGTGTGAAAGAGGTTGTATTTTGTTAGTGTACAACTTCAAACATGGGCCATTCTCGTATAAGTAGTCAGGTGGTGGCCTTCACATTTCAAGCAGAAACCGTTAGTGCTTTTAATAAAACTCTGGGTATCAGATTTTGCGAAGCGTTAAGCTGCAACTTCCCTTATTTGGTGAGGTTTATCTCGGTAAGTTTATAGCTTTTCAATTTTGTTTTTGTATTCCTCGTCATAACGAAATTATAGATTTGTGTGCCCAGTTTTTGTTTTGAGGTCACACATATCTCGGTTCCATTTTGCCCGCCCTCTGGGTCGTCTCTCCCTTTTCCGGGCAGCAGTATGGTCCAGGGCTTTACCGGGCAGCAGTATGTTCCAGGCATGGCTGACCCTCCGCTCCTGGTCAGGGACCCCTACCTCTGGGGCAGCCCATGCAGTACACAACCACACAGGGGCCTGTGGCCCCCAGTGCTCAGCCAACTCCTCCCTCCTATCAGGGGCCGCCCCCACACAGATGCCCATAAAGCCAGCAGGGAAACTGGGCCAGTACCCCCAGGACCAGCCAATCCAAGGACAGTGCTACAAGGTAATGCTACTCTGTCTAGTGCATATCTGTCAACCCTATTCCTGTCACTACTATCTGTTACAGCTGAGTCGCGCGGACCTGTGCTCGCTTTTACACTACCCTCCTCGACATCACTGCATGATGACTGTATGCCCCTGCTGGCTACTGTAATAATACCAAACTAGAAGTCCAGGTAACAACCAGTGTTGTGCGATTTCCTTTCCGGAGTGCTTATTTTCCCCCTTTTCCTTTGTCCTGCAGCTGCAATATGACAGGGTGTACAAGTGCAGACTCACAGACGGTCTTCCACTCTCATTCTCACACACACACACACCACACAACACCACACACACACACACACACACACACACACACACTTTGTCTGTCACACACACCCTCTCTTTCTGTCCCTCCCCAGCTCTCCATTATAACCCCACTCCTCCCGCCTTCCCTCCTCACTCACTCTCTCTCTCTCTCCCTAAGGTAGCTGACAAGAGAAGCAGCAGCTGTAGAGGCCATTGGTTTTTGACTCGGGCTCACTCACTCTGTAGGAGAGACTGTCCTAGCAACTGTACCTGCGTCCAATCAATGCAAGGATACTCCTAGCAGCACAGGAAGTAACTGTCATTTACAACAGTAAGTGATATACTCAGTTAGTCAATCAATCGAATAACCTAATGTTATTAGCATTATTAGCATACCGTCTCTGTGTCTATGCTGCTGTAGTTAGCCTCTGACTCCGTTTGCGTTCATTATCCCTGAGAGAGCCGGCACAGAGGACTTTGTGTTTGTTCTTCTCCCCTCCCTGCAACTTTGTAATGTCAATACATTTGGGGCAGACTAACAAATTGACTGGAAACTAGAGATTTACATTTACATTTAAGTCATTTAGCAGACGCTCTTATCAGATGTGCGTGTGTGTGTGGTGTGTGTGTGGTTGTGTGTGTGTGTGTGTGTGTGTGATAGAGATGTGTGTGTATTTCAGTATGCTTTCAGTCTAATGAAAACATTGCAAACATTGACCAGAAGTACAGTAAAGAGGTCTGTTATTTTGAAGATCATAGAGGCTTAGGTTCACTTCATAGCTGATGTATTGTTTTGTCATATGTGTATTGTTGGCCTTACCTAGGTTGTGTAAGAGCCAGTCAAAAGGCCTTCAGAAGGACTATAGGCCTGTTGAACCACAGGTTGATTTGGTTGTAGGCCTGTTGAACCACAGTACTTGCAAAATGGGGTTAACATATACCAAGATACGATATTTCACAAACTGATGCTGTGGTTGTACTTTATCAACTGTTTAGATGTTATTATGATGGTATGGTTTTACTATCCTAGGTTGTGGCTATGTTATTATAATGGTATGAGTTGCTAAGTTGTGGCTATGTTATTATAATGGCAGGAGTTAGCTAATGTTGTGCTATGTTATTATAATGGCAGGAGTTGGCTAATGTTGTGGCTGTGTTATTATATATGGCACGAGTCTGCTAATGTTGTGGCTATGTTATTATAATGGCATGAGTTAGCTAATGTTGTGTCTATACGAATGCATGCCATCTGTTCTCTTGACTTGGGAGGCCTATATGGAAAATATTCAATATATAGAAGTATAGGGAAATATGTGTGTGAGAGGGCAAATGTCTGAAAGGATTTATAGTTTACCAGGCATGCTATGACTGACAAACAACTGAAGGAGCTTTTTGGCCAGACAGAGCAGATGTGGTTGGCAACCATTACGAAACGTGTGTGTGTGTGTGTGTGCGCAACACATTCATTTGTACTTGTGTGGGGCCACTTTAAGTTGATTATCGACCTGTGACAACTGCCTTGTGAGCTGGCACAGTGGTTTCAATTTGTAATACCGTCTTCCTACTAAAAACGTCGAGAGAAATGTAACACGGTTAGTCGTCCAAGGTATTTGTGCAGAGTCAAGTTAGCATGAGTCTGATTGCATGTTGTGTGAAAGTCTATTTTAGCCACGTTGTAACTGCAGCAAATCACACTAGCGCAGACCAAATGTGTGCATGATAAAGAATACAGTGTGTGCATGATAAAGAATACAGTGTGTGCATTGGCGTTCCCAACTACCCAAACCATCAGTGTACTCGCTTCAAATACAACCATATAGCATATTAGAGGTAGAATGCCACTCTGTTAAGCTTGAATGGTCCTACTTGTCTTCTTAATGCCGAGTTGTGAATGACATTACATTGATGAGAATTACCACTTGACAGACATAATGATGACAGTGTGCGACTCTCAACCCTTCAACCCCTCATCACTTGTAGCTTGTGTTCACAGACTCTTGTCTCTAGCTACAGGGTGTGCAGGTTTTTGTTGCAGCCCAACACTTAAGTCAACTAATTCCACTGATCAGGGGTTTTATGAGTAGTAGATTGGTCCGGTCACGTCAGTGGGTATGTTAGAGCTGGGCTGGAACAAAAGCCTGCACACCCTTTAGTGTATTAGGTCTGTAGGAGCAGGGCTAGTGACCTCTGGTCTACACAGAGATTCACCTGAGACCGAGAGTGTGTTGGTATTTAGGTTTAGGTTATTTAAGGCCACTTTCTATTCACACCATAGTTGGAGTCCAGATATAGCTGCTCCAGTTGTCTGGGTGACTAGTGGGTTTGAAGAATAACCAGTATCTGTCCAAGTAAAGGTTCTTCTGATACAGTGCTATTGTCTCTCCTCCTCTCTCTCTCCTTCTGTCTTTGTCCACTTTCCCATGCCCTATACCTGCCTCTGTATCATAGCTGTATTCATTAGCTTGGAACAAATCTTCTGGATAGAGGTCATTTTAAAGATCTATGCTGGTGTCTGTGTACTATTTCTAGAAATACTACTATTTCTCTCTCTCATCCACACTCCGTTTTTGTCTTTCTCTCGTACTATACCAAGTGTTTCCTCATTTGCTTTGTGGAGCGTTATCGCTCACTCATATCCTGCTTTTGTCATGACTCATGACAGGCTTGGTGATTTGCATTTTGCCTTAGTTTGTACTGATCAAGGCCCTGCTCCTATGATCATGTCAATAGTCCCTGTGGCTTCATCTCTGTAGATCCAGAGGCTTCAACGTTTGTCCAGACTTTGGTTTTGTCTGTACCATCCATATGAACTAAAAAGACAAACAGGCGTAATAACAGATGGCATATAAACATCATAAGTCATTTTTAAAGTATCCAAATAGTGCGTGTTGTTAGATAGGCAGAACTATGAGAATACTGAAACGTCACAGTGGAAATGCACAAACAATGATCTTCAAATGCTTTGTCCTACTCCTTTCCCCTCTATTCCTGTACCAGAGTTAAAACTATATACATTTAAGAGACGCCACACTTTTATCAGTGAGGTGGTTGATAGACTGGGTCTTTATGGGAAATAGTACAATGAGGAAGTTAATGGTTAACCGAACAGTGTCCCAGTTTGAGTTAATGGAGATTGCAATGTTTGGGGTAGAGGTCGACCGATTTATGATTTTTTTCAACTCCGATACCGATTATTTTAACTTAATATAAT